>NC_081420.1:49619556-49777056 GCF_949786415.1 Peromyscus eremicus | reverse complement strand
AGCCTTTTAATCGGTGGTTCTTCAGTTGATTGGCTTGGTTGACTGTGATTGCTTTGGCTTACTCTACTCTAGCTGACATGGTAAGTTACCTGGGTGCTCAAACAGTGGACATTTATCTTCCCATAAATCTCTATGCTACAGGTCCAATATCAAGGAGGGATAGGAATGGCTTCTGAGGAGACCTCTGGTGTTTTGTTTTGTTTGTTTGTTTGCTTTTTGGCTTGTGGATAGCTGTTCATGCTGTGTCTTCTCACACTCTTCCCTTCTATGCGTCTGTGGAAAGAGCTCCAGCATGTTTGGATTCCTCTAAGAGCACCACCCTATAGGGTTAGCACTTACCATGATGACTTTGAGTTAACCTCAATTATTTCATAAGAACTTGTCTTCACATACAGCTGCTTTAAAGCTAATAGTTTAACATATGAGGTGGATGGAGAGCACAGTTTAGCTCATTTATAGGACATCTTGTGCAGGCTTACTAAAGACACCACTAGACATACTCTGCTCTTTTAGAGAAAGTGCTTAGGATATCAGGTGTTATAACGTAAAACTATTTGAATACCTCCCAATCCATTTGTAAAATACTGTAATAACATATATTCTTTAAATAATGTTACTCATATGTGTAGTGGTTTGAAAAAGAAATGTCTCCCAAAGGATCAGGCATTTGTACACTTGTTCTCGGTTAGTGGTGCTGTTTGGGAGAGGTGACAGAACCCTTAAAGGTGCAGCTTTACTGGAGGAAGTATATCACCTCACTGGGGGTAGGCTTTGAGAGCTTAGAGATTCATCTGTCTCACTTTTAGTTAGCTTGTCTAGCTTCCTTTTTACAGTTGAGATGTGATCATCTCAGTTTCCTTCCCCCTCTTGCTGCCATGCCTCCCCTACCACTATAGAATGTACCTCTAGAATCTTAAGCCATAATAAACTCTTCCTTCTATAAGTTGCTTCTGGTCATGATATTTTATTACAGCAGCAGAATAATAGCTCTATGTGCACGTGCAAGTGTGTGTGTGTGTGTGTGTGTGTGTGTGTGTGTGTGTGTGTGTGTGTTAATAGAAACTATAAGGATGTGTCTCACAGGTCTCCTAAATACTTGCAGCATCATTGATCAAGGATCCCAGAGATTGTATTCTGAAATATTTCACTGAGGAACAACTCAGCTCTCATTTTTCTACTATTAGATGTTCCTCCAAATAATGCCATTGCACATTTAACTCTGACACTGGAACTTCAGACTGTACCCAGACTAACAGAAGCAATAGTGATGCTGAGTCCCGGAGCAGGTGCAGGAAATAAACCATATGATTAGGTGGTAGGATTGGCTGAATCAAAACTACATAAATGAAAGGGACCTCATCTAGTTTTACCATTGAAGAATATAGCACTTGGCATAAGCCAAAGCTTTATTTGTTTAAGTTCTCACTGCTTTGCACTGGATATCTTATATTTATTGTATTATCTACTTTATGGTTGTTATGATAAAATGAGAGGGGTTGTTTATTTTGTCTCATGTTCTCAGGTGTAAATTCATCAGAGTGAGGAGGACAAGACAGTATGAGAAGTTCATGTCACAGAATCAGAGAAGCAGAGCGAGACAACTGGTTAGCAATGTATGGCACATTAAGATGATAGTGTTTTAGGTTTGTTTGTTTTTTAAATTCATGTAGAGCCTAAGGGTTACACTGGTTAAACCTAATGCTAGTTTTCTCATTTAACAAGTTTTATTTTGAAGAAAATAAAAGGAATTCTTACAGATGAAGATGAGTTCAAAAGTTAAAATGTTTATTAGTGGAGAACAGAAGAATATAAATAAAACAAAATTTCAGATTTATAGGAATGAATATTCTTAAATTTTTCACAAATTTTGTTTATGAATTTTCATGGCTTCTTTACAAGCAAGATTTCTAATAATAGACTCCCTGATCCCATCACACTCTTTTCCTTCCCATTATTGGATAGCTTGCAAGGACACCTCTTCTATTTCTCTTTCCTTCAGCTAGTTTTTCATGTCTCCACTGGAATTTCCATGGAGGAAGACCACATTGAGGTATTTCTATAATCTCTTATATTACTAAAACATGTTTGAAAATGAGGCTATGACTTAGTGGTAGAGTGCTTGCCTAGCATAACCTGGACTTGGATTCAATAATCAGTACCATAAACAAAAGTTTGAGAACAAACAGAAGGGAAAATGTCACCTATCTGATTACTTAGAGTATAAGATGCATTGAGGAGGTTCTGGTCTGTATGTTAACAGCCCTGTGACATGTGACCACATGTTAGTGACATATATTCCATCTGTATGCTTAGCAGTCTTGCCTGTCTTAAAGACCTTCTTGCATCCAGATGGAGTCTAGCTTACTCTGCAAATTCATAGTTACCCTGAGTTCCATATTGAGCCATAATTTTCTGAAAATGTCAATATTATGGAACCAGTTTTCACAGCTGGAACCAATACAGGTTGAAAGAACTTTTGTCAATATGTCAATTTTCTAGGAGTAGCACATAATCAATAGTGTAAAATGGCTCTTTAGCAGCTCGTGTAATGATTATCTCTTTTAGAAGGAGGAGATTATTACATTGTTTCTGTCTCTGTGAACACAAGACCTGGCAGAAACACAAGACCTGGCAGAAACACTAGAGAGGAAACTTAGAGTTTTGGAGGGGTTCAGTCCATCCTCATGGGGAAGGTGGAGTGGCCTAGGTCCTGGCTGCAGGAGTATGGTAGAGGCTCCTGGCTGCAGGAGTGTGGTAGAGGCTATCTCTTCACAGTGAGTCAGGAAGCAGAGGCCACTCCCTCTGTCTAGAACCTATTTCCTAAAGCATCCACATGTTCCCCCAAATAGTAGCACCCTCTAAGAACAAATACTCAAGACATGAGTTTGTGGGTGATATTTCAGATTCTAATCATAATACGTACACAACAAGGCAAGTTAAGCATTAGGTTCCATTTTTCATTGAGCCCTGTCATTTACCAAAACTGTTATCCAGGGACTTGTGACTTTCATTTTTATCCAAGTTTGCAGCCTGGGGCATGCTATTGTCATATCTCTTCTATAAGGAATCCTAAGAAGTGAGATGTCTGAACCTCAAGGAAATCACTCCACTGTTACTCCAGGCAGCAATGCTGACAGGCCACACAGACAATGGTTGTAAGCCTGGGCACACTGAAGACAAAACACATAGGAGAGTATGCTGGGCTAGACACCTTCATCAAGGTAAAGTTTTTGGAGTGATGTGTGATCTGCAGGCACCTTTATCTATGTAGTCAACCTGTAAGACTGCTTTAATTATTCCAGCCTAGATCCAGTAGAAGTTGCCTATTTGGTATTCCTTTTTTTGATGCCTGTCTGCCTGCATTTCTTCCTTCCTTTCTTCCTTCCCTCTGTCTGCCTGCATTTCTTCCTTCCTTTCTTCCTTCCCTCCATCTCTTCCTCCCTCCTCTCTCTCTCTCTCTCTCTCTCTCTCTCTCTCTCTCTCTCTCTCTCTCTCTCTCTCTTCCTCCCTCTTTTTCTAATGGCTCATAGTATTCACTGAATTTAGATTGGATAAAATAATGTAAAAATGTGGTGCAGTTTCAGAATTTGACTTACAAACCCCTGTGATTTTATCCAGTTAACCTGTAGATATGCCCAAGTCCATAAACAATGTTTGGCAGGCCTGTGAGATGGTGGAGGGCATGAAGGATCTTTCCACTAAGCCTAACAATCTGAGTTGGATCCCAAGGAAACTCACATGGGAGGAAAAGGGAACCAACTCCTGCGGATGGTTCTCTGACCTCCACACATGAACACTCCCAAGCAAACACACACAAACAAAATTGTAAGTTTTAAAAACCTCTGTTCATACCAGTCTCTTGTTAAGATGTAACTCTGCCCTGAAGGTTGGGCAGGGAGACTGTAGAATCTCACTGCCTGTCTGAGGATGGCTTGCTTTCTACTTGACTGAATCCAGTTCAAGTTTGGAGGCCTGGTGATTATTCCTGAGCAGATGTCAAACTGACTGAAGTGACGCAGGCACAGAGTACCAAAAGGACTTAAACCATAAAATAGCTAAATTTTAATGAAGAAAGACATCCTGGGGAGATCTGCAGTCTGCAACATTTTTCACTGCTGCTACCAAATAAACTGTTGCTGCTTTGAGCTGCTAGCAAATTTGTTACCATGTTGACATGGCATTAGGTTAAAGCTTGGGGATTTAGTTTCTGTATCCCTAGCATTTTTCTTTTAAAACAGGTAAATCCAAAATCTCATTGTTGTTTCAAGTGGTAGAGAAATTGTGTACTGATGGCAAAAGAACTTTCAGCATCAGATGTAGGAAGCTGAAGAAAAATAAGAGTTACATGAAGGTTATTAGACTGGCATTCACATTATCTATTTCAAAGCATTGTCCACCACTGTCCTGTGTTGGTCAGTTCACTTACACAGAGGTAGCCTGTGCAATATGAAGACTTAATGACCTAAAGGAAAGAAATATAGTGAATAGTTCATATTAAAAAACAAAAGGAAAGTACACAAGTGCAAACAAAAAATCTAGACCCCTGTGGCCGGGGAGATTGCTCAGTGGTAAAGTGCACTTACAGTGGTCTTTGGTTTGATTTCCAGTGCCCACATGGCAGCTCACAAACACCTCCAACTTTAGTTCCAGGCCATACAACTCCTTCTGACTTTTGCAGGCATTGTACACACAGATACACCTACATATATACATATGGAAATACTCATACACATAGAATAACATGAATAAATCTTAAAAAATTAAACAAATGAACAAAAA
The DNA here is from genome assembly GCF_949786415.1 of Peromyscus eremicus. Lineage (NCBI taxonomy): Eukaryota > Metazoa > Chordata > Mammalia > Rodentia > Cricetidae > Peromyscus > Peromyscus eremicus. The sequence goes on along the minus strand of NC_081420.1, from coordinate 49,772,277 downwards.
CCAATATATTCAGGGCTAAAGAAATTGCTCATCAGTTAAGAACATGTGATGCTCTGGCAGATGACCACCATTTGCTTATTAGTACCTGTGTTAGGTAGTTCACAATCACCTGTACCTCAAGCTCCAGGGGATCTTGAGGTACAGGTGATTACAAACCCTTTTCTGGTGATTGGAGCCCTGTTCTGGTCTTTAAAGAACATTACACACTACAATACATGTAGTGTGCATGTATATGCACACACACAAACACACACACACACACACACACACACACACACAATATACATGCACACATACTTTGTGACTACTCAAAGAACCAGAAAAGACATACATACCACACATATATACTAAACACACACATGTGCACACATACATCAGTCTAGTCTGTGAGTGTGTGAGCTCCTTCAACACCCTTGATCTACCCTTACATACATTATTTTAGCAACTATTTCCTAATTAATTTTCCTTCTCAGAAGACGTCTTCATTTCTTAAAGATTATATAATCAAAGTTTATATTTCAGACAATAAAAAAATACTAAAACAAGATACAATATTTTCCTGACTTTTTCAGATATTTTTTACAAATAGCCTGCTAATTGAAGCTCATTGATTATGTAGTAAGTCCATATATTTTATGATAGTTTATATAAGCTAAGGGGAATTGTTTTACTATATCTAGATTACAGTACAAAAGGAGGTGAAAATTAAAGGAAGTTTAAACATTGGAGATAACAGAGAGAAAAGGGATAAAATAAGAGGAAACATTAATGCTACCACTTTCAAGTTTTGTACATTTTCTTTTAATACTTTTCCTCAGCAATGTACCTTGCATGACTATACAAAGTTAGGTGAAATTTATGTTGAATTTAGGATTGAAATATTATTCATTTTTTAATTCATAACAATACCAACATTTGTCTATAATAAAATTTTATAATATTTAAAGAAAATTATTTGCAAAGAATTTAATAGTAGTTAAGAAATACAAATATTTTAATGTCTACTTAATAACCAAAGTACGAATTAACTTAAAAGTAGTATCATGAAATATAAATGAGTATTATTATAACTTGAAACTATTCCCAGATGCTCAGAGGTAATAAAAAGAATAATGAATGAACATAAAATGAATGAGTTAAATAAAAATTTAGTTTGAGGAAAGTAAATAGGGCTATTATAGGAAGGGAAAATGTTTTCTAGTTTCCCTTAAAGCAAACAGTTCTGAAAAATAGCAGTGTGGAGTGAGTAGAAATTTTCTTAATAAAGAAAAATGAAAAAAAGAAATTATTAACTTATATAATATAAAAAAGAAAATAAAAAAATTGTACTAAAAGAGTACAGGAAAACAAATTACCCGTACTTGATAGCAATATAAGTTTCATTCTGCCAAGAAAATTGGGGATTCTAGCCAAAATAGATTGTTAAATGTGAAACTATTTTGTAAAAAAAAAGAAAAATAGCAGTGGAAAGATGAACAAGGATATAACCAGGGATTTCAAAGAAGAACACAATTTCAACATAAGACAAATAAATTTATATTTATTAAACATCTATAAACATAAAATATTAAGTAATATTTTAAAATCTAAGAAACTTACATTAATTGCAGTATTGTATTTAAATTTTTTAAAATCTTCATATGTATATGTATGTTTGTGTGAGTTTATGTGCACTATATGTATGCAGGAGCCCACAGAAGCCAGTAAAAAAATCAGACCCTCTGGAACAAATGTTCCAGATGGCTGTGAGTTACCATATGAGAACTGGAAACCATACCCAGATCCTCTGCATGAGCAGCAAGTCCTTTAACTACTGAGCAATCTGTCTAGCCCTTATAATACTGTTTTAAAAGTAAGAAATCTGGAGTGTCACCATCACAGTCTGCTGGTATGAATCTCCACACAGAATCTAGCTGTTCCTACACCCTCAGACTAGTCATTTAGTAGGTCCGTGATCTAATTTCTTCATGGGCAAAATGGAGAGAATACTGATATTCTTTTGAGGGCTGACTAGGCATCAAATGCATTCTTATAAAGTTTAGCACACAGTAGGTATTACATATACCATATTTTTGGATATGTTCCATTTTATCTCTGATAATGATAAATATTGAAGAGGTTGTTCATTCTGCATTAATATAGAGGGAGGAAACATAACTTCCATGTGGAAATCAGAGCTTCTCTGGACAATCTTTGTAGATGTGGCTGTAGGTACTGATTAAATTTTTTTCATGAATTTATGAAACAATTTTTGTGGTTGGAAAGCAGGATCAGCACATGTACTCCAACAAGACATTTACTTAATGTCAGAAAGAGAAGTTGCAGAAATGGTCATTTAGAAAATTGACATTTATGTTCAAAGTTCATAGGTGCACGATGAAGATGTGATTAAAATATATAGAAGAAAACAATAGAATGTTTTTAAGGTAATTTGTGTGCCGTATCATTGAAGAGGTAGGGAAGAATTATACTTTTCACTTTGTATCTTTCTATGAAGCTGTTGACTTTTATAATTCATAACATGTTACTTTTATAATAAAATTAGAAATTGAAGCCAAGGACATTCAATAAAAATATTACCTTACCTGTGTCTTGGTTTCCTGAGGGAAGAAAGCAACCTAAGTCAGGTTACTCAACTGGCCACCAGTTTCTCCTTCTCTCTTTCCTTCTTATTTTTGTATTTCTCAGTGCCCATGATGGATTTATTAGCCGATGGTTGAGGTCAGTGGTTCCCCACACAGTTTGCATCAGAAACAAATATATGCTTCCACAGAGTAAAGAGTGTTCCAAACCCACACAAATGGGCTTCTTCCTTCTGTGCTCTGAAGAAGTTTCCCAACCTGGAAAATATATAAGGACATTCAAGGTGTGGAAAGCAACTCTATAGAGAAAGAAAATAAATACAGCACTTGAAATCTCTTTGCCTTGTGTCTGAGAGCTTAGTGTTGTGACTTGGAGCAGACATGTGCAGCTTCTACATCTGTAAGTTTCAAGTGCGAACACAGATGGAGTCTGACATCTCTGTCCTTTTAGAAAGTAATACATCATTACTTCATAGTTTTTAAGACATCAAGCAGCAGTGTATAATATTTTTTTAAACATAAACAGCAGCAGAAAGGATAAGATCTTTCTACTTTTAAAGATTTTGTTTTTCCCAAGTGACAGTTCAGCTGTTGAGGATGTGGAGCAAGGGGAACACTCCTCCATCACTGGTAGGAGTACAAATTTGTACAGCTACCTTGGAAATCCCAAGAACAAATTTCTTGGGATTAATTTCTTTGGAATAATTACTTGTTAATTTTTCCCTTTTATTAAAACAGATTATTTTCTCATACAATATAATTCAAATACAGTTTTCCTTCCCTCTACTCCTCCCAGTTCCTCCCCATCTCACTCCCTCTCCCTTCCTGTCTCTCATTAGAAGAGAACAGGCTTATAAGAGATAATGTAGATGAATTTCTAAATGATCTTATTAAATAAAAAACACGGAGCCAAATATAGGGGTGAAAGCCTTAGATCAGGGAAATAGGGAAAGCCACCAGCCAATCTTACCTCACCAACTCTACAGCTTCCGAATGTGTATTATTTTCTGTCTACCCATGCCTTTATTGCCTTGCTGTTCTGTCCTCTCATTGGCTATCTTAGCCCAGCTACCTCACTTCCTCTTCCTACACAGCTCTGTCATTTTCTGTCTGTCGGTCAGACCTCCAAGTCTCTATGGTTGGTACTGGGATTAAAGGCATGTGTTACCATGCTTGGCTCTGTTCCCTAGTATGACCTTGAACACAGAGACTATGCCTGCTAAGTGATAGGATTAAGGGCATGTGCTGCCTGACTTCTTGTTTACTTAAAATGGCTGGCCTCCCTCCCCCCATCTCCAGGCAAACTTTATTTATTAACATACAAATAAAATATCACCACAAGATAACACCTAACTTCATTTTGCCTTCATCTAACCAGTTCCCCACATAGGAAAATAATTAACTAAAAAATTATGATAGGGAACTGTGTCTTGGATACAAAACTGTGGACTTAGTTAAAACCTAAAATCAAAACATCTAAATTAATGCGTAGATTATAATAAAATGTAAGATACACGGAATTCCTAAATGGTGGAGAGGAAAAGTAAAATAATAGAAAATAGTAGTAGAATTGGAGGTGACCTGGTGTGGTTGCAGAAGGCATCCTACCTGTGGAGGGGATAAGAAAAACACCTAAGTGAGCAAGCACTCTCGACACAATGGAGTGTTTGTTTCCAAGTACTTCAAGATTACAGATCTAGCTCTAGGGCCCATTTTGAGTTATTTTTATGTATTGTGCAATGAATAATACATATTTCATAATAATGCAATGAAGTCAATAAAAACTGAAGTTAAAATTTTTGAGAGTTGTTGGGTGGCTCTAGATTTTACAGTATGTATGTATATATACATTATATGTGTATATATACATATATACACACAGTGTATATATATATATATACTGTATATATGGGTTTTGTTACTAGTTTTTATTGACATATTTTCATATTTTGGTGCTACATTGTCATGATGGGCATAGATTTCAAGTAAGTCCACATAGATTTTAGAATAAGCTTGTCAATTTAAAAAAATAAAGTTATCCAGTATATATGAAGCTTGTGGTTGAATCCCAGCACTGAAACAAGACCACTAAAGAAGACAAACAACATAGCACAACACCCCTAGTAGGCTTTTGATGGACTTACAGTGATGCTCCAGATGCTTTGAGGAGATGCTCACATTAGACATCATTGACTGTTGGCTAAAATACATTCAGTACTTAATCTGTGCACTGTGGCATAGGACCCCTGAAGAGGCCTTACACATGTCCTGTCAGACTAAGCCCTGGGTATTTTCAGAATATCTTAACAGTTTTAATTTCTGACTTATTGTTAACAGCTAGAAATACAGTCATTGCTGGTACCCTAAATCTGTGCATTAAAGCCTGGATTTATGGGCTGGACTCTTTTATCATTGCCATTATTTTCAAGTTTAAACACCTAATAGTCAGAATTTACCTATGTATCCTTGTAAGTAACTGCAGCAGAAAAGTGAACTCAAACCAGGAGAATAAGGCTCCTGCCTCCTTTCATCCCCACCCCTAAGATACTGTTATACTGATATCATTTGCATCAGTGCCTCGGTGTCTCCCTGAAAATTTGTAGCATTTCTTTCTAAAGAAGGGAGGAAGAACTCCCACACCACCCCACTGGGTGAGTCTGGCCTCCGATCCTATTTCATGTTTCCTTTATAATGTACCCTTGGGTTGAACATGTTAAAAGAGCCATTTAAAAATTCTTGTTTTTATCATTTGTCTTTTGAGTTGTTTAACTATTCTTTAAGCCAAGATTCGTATTCTGATAATGCAGAGATATTTCCTATATGAAAACCATTAAACATTGGTTCTTATTGTTTTAATTTTGAAGTTACATACAGATAAATGGGATTCATTATGCCATTTTTATACTTACATGTATTATATTTTCTTTGGTTCTTCTCCCTGCCCTCCCATATGTCTTTCTGGCCCTTTGGCTGATTCTATCCCTTCCCCATGTAGACATGGGCCCCACTTCTACCTGCATGTCACAAGCATTCCACTGCACTCTCCTTTCCACCACACACTGAGCTGGGATTTTCTCTTTTCTAACACTCTTCTTTGTAGTTTGATGACCCACACACATGCAAACACACAGATGTGCACCCACACGTGCACACCCACACATACATAATCTTAAATGTGGATTCTGCACATGAGGACTTACTATTTGTCTTTCTAAATCTAAATCTGTCTGATTTCTCGGCAGATTAAAAATACTCTATTCTCCCAGTTGCTCCTCCAAACTCACCCACAATCTTAGACCAATGATGTCCTTACAACAACAACAACAACAACAACAACAAAAACCAACCAACCCCCCCCCCCAAAAAAAAAACCCTGACTGGCATAGAACTATCTATGTAGATCAGACCGTCCTTGATCTCACAGAGATCTGCCTGTCTCTGTGCCCCAAGTACTGGATTAAAAGTATGTGCCACCATGCCCTGCCTATGATGGATAAAAAAGTAACACACATTCACTACTGTTCATTACCACTCCATATGAAACCATTTTCTTGTTAAAAGGTCACACATTTAAAATATTAAACACACATTTTCAATGCATTCTAAAATATAAAACAACTTAGAATAAATTAAATAAACCTTTAAAAAATTTTAAGTTACTACGTCAAGCTGAAAAACAAATACTGCAGGGCAAATAGCAACAAATGGAATTTATTCTATACTTAGTGAAAATTTTGAGGCCATATTTTCACGACACAATCATTTTACTCCACAGGCTTCCTTTGCCACTAAAATTTCCATTCAGAGCAGAGTTGCTTTTATTATTTGCTCTGACATTAAAAAAAAAAATCACCTAGGAAAGACCAAAAAGCTGGTGTGGTGTTGTATGCCTTCTAATATTGTCACTTAGTGGCCTAGGCCAGGAAAACACAGTTTCAAACCTATGTGGGCTACACAGTGAAAAAATGTCCAGAAAATGAAAAGAGGGAGGAAGAAGAGAAAAAGGAGAAGGGGAAGAAGGAAGAAGAGAAGGGAGAGAGAACAGAGGAGGAGGGGGAGGGAGGAGGGGAAGAGGAAGTATGGAGGAGATCATCACCTGCTGCCTTTATAGGTCAGGTTGCGATTTAATTCAGGAATAAGCGAAATGGATCTGTTGGCAGTGGTCAGTCTCAAACTCTCAAAACTATGCTTCCTTTCCTCACTGTAAGCCTCAGTGTAATCTCTTGGTGCCACTCTCAGAGTCCACGCTCGGATGCAATATTAAATTTGCGGGCTTTGCTAATAATTTCTTCATGTGCTCTGTTGGCGGAGAACACATCACACTCGCTGCTGTTTCCTCTGAAACAGCAGCCTGGGTTGCCATGAATAATGCATGTGGAGAGGTTGACCTCCATTAAGAAAGAGAGGACTGAAATTCAGATTTCTGAATGTCACTTCAAGGGTGAGATCTCTACTAATGCTGATTAAAGTCTCTTCAGAAGACTGGAAGCTTTTAAGGAAATTATAAATATTTCTTTTCAGCCCCACCGAGACCAGACACAAGATCTTCTCATTCTTATTCTGTTAGTGATGAGTGATGAATAAGCTTCATCCAGTTTCTGTTGCTGCAGTTGTTATGGCCAGAAATTCTAGGCCTCAAAGCAAGAAAAATAGCTTGAAAATAATAGCACATCTTCTATTGAATTAATAAAAATATCCAAAATTTGCTTGGTTCAAATTTGGCTGTTCTGTTTATTAGCTGTGAGCTCTTGGCTCTGATCAGCATCTTTGTTGAGGTTAATTACACCATTAGCAAAAATGAGTCTAAAAGACCTTGTTTAAAAGTCAGTTGTTGGGGCTACGGAGATGGCTCGGTAGATAAGTGAACTTACTGTGCAGACAGGAGCCCTGAGTTCCATTCATACTGTAGCCTGTAATCCCAGGACTATGTAGGGTGGAGACAGGAGGACCACTGGGGCCTGCTGCTTATCAGCCCACTCCAGGTTCAATGAGAGTGTCTGTCTTGCGAGGGGTGGTAAGGCAGAGAAATACAGAACAGGACATGTGGTGTCTTCCTCTGGTCCCTAATGCTTGCAACCACATATGCATAATACAAATTAGATGACTGCGCACATACATCACACACAATCATACACATAAAATCATTGTAAAAACACCACATTGTCCAGTACATTCTCATATCAACATGAGAAAAGGGAAAACAAAATTTGAGGATGATTTGACCCACTTTTAGTGGCTGCTATTTCCTAACTATGGGCTAAGTTTACATGGCTTTTACATCTGTTGTTTCTTTTAATCTTGAACATGGGATTGCTCTGGTGAAAATTTACAATTTGCACAACAAGCCTTAAACCAACATCCATGTATAAATACTAAGAGGTATTTTTATGTTATGTGGAACTTGATACAATAAAGAGAAAAATCCTGAAAAAAATATAATTCTGAAAAAAATACAAAGAAGTCTTTGGAAAAGATATTTGTTTATATTTTAAAGGGAATATATTTGAGAAACAGCAAGGTATAGTGAACACTTCCTAGATCACTTCACAAAATAGCTGGGGTCACAATAGCACATCCATCTCTATAATCACAAAAAAATCAGGTGTCCTAACAATAGCCATGTAGGTGTAGCAGTTATGAGCAGACAGGAGCTGCTCGCAAAGAACTAGGTCAAAAGTAAAACATATAAACAAATAACATAATGTTTGGCTTTTGCACACTTCCAGCCTTATTCATATGGTCATCTTAAGTCTTGTGATGGACAGCTAAGAGGTCTGAGAAGGCATGCTTTCTTTCAGACAATGTCTTTCACTGGGACCTGAGGATCGTGGCCTTGGCAAGTCTGGCTGGGTAGCAGACATCTGTAATACCAGTACTGGAGCTGTGAAGACAGATGGTCCCTGGGGTGTGTTGGCCAGGGCACCAGGGTTCTGGGGATCAAGTTCAAGTTCTCATACTTGCAGAGCAGCCTTCCTCTCAGTCCCTGGGTAAGTATCTTCTCATTTGACTGTGTGTTTATTAAATTTGAAACAGTCATTATTTGAAACTGAGGTTTTCATCATTGCCACATTCAGGCCACCCTACTTATCTGAGTTTTCTGCCAAATGCGTTGAGACAAGTGGAGAAGCAAAGGCATTAATTGACAACACCCTGAAATCCACTTTTAAAGTCTTAGTCATGGCTAACTTTAAATCCTTCATAATGCTTTAGAGATTCAATCAAAATTAATTTTTTTCTACAAAGTGTGCCAAATCTTTAACTAGGTGTTTATAAGGACTTTTGTGTTTTCCAAAATTTTCATACCTTTGTATGAATTTCATATATATAATGTATATTTCGTGTGTGTGTGTGTGTGTGTGTGTGTGTACATAGTGCACATTGGGTTTGTGTGTCAGCTTGACACAAGCTAGAGTCATCAGAGAGGAAGGAGTTTCAGTTGAGGAAATGCCTTCACGAGATCCCCCTGTAAGGCATTTTCTCAATTAGTGATCAATGGGGAGGGTCCAGCCCACGATGGTTGATGCCATCCCCGTATTAATGGTCCTGGATTCCATAAGAAAGCAGGCTGAGCAAGCCAGGGGAAGCAAGCCAGTAAGTAGCACCCCTCCATGGCCTCTGCATCAGCTCCTGCTTTTGGGATCCTATCCTGTTTGATTTCCTGCTCTGACTTCCTTCAGTGACGAACAGCAATGTTGAAGTGTAAGCCAAGTAAACCCTTTCCTCCAAACTTGGGCTTTTGGTCATGGTGTTTAGCTGCACCAATAGAAACTCTTAACAATGACAGATATGTACTAAATTTTTTACCTCAGATTTTGTAGTCAACATATATTGCCGATGTTCTTTGACAGTCAAATCATAGTCCAGCCTAGCTCATTATTTGTGAGTTCTGGAATACTAGATGGAACTTTGTATTGGCAAGCTTCTCTGCTTATAAGGTAACTGAGCTTGTATCTCGATCCTCTAACAGAGGGGCATTTTTTTAAAGCAAGCAGTCCATGAGCAGACAATTTGACAGGGGCAATTTCTTGCATTGTTGAATGTGTTCATGCTTCTATGACTCTGTAAATACTTTCTGAATTTAAGGGGTAGAGAGGGATGATGGCTTACAAATTGGCAGATGTAGGCTTTCTATTTTAAAGCTGACAATTGGAATGAAGTGATTTCGCTGTTTTAACTTTTAAAGGTTTACCTCTCACCATTAGGTAGCCTTGTATGGCTAGTGTACCAATTCTGCAGATTTGTTTCTGTTGTGTGTAAAGCAATCAGGAAGACGAGCTGCCTTTCCTAGTTCTAAGTCTGAGTTGGTTGTGGAACTTGTAGAGACAATAACGGAGTGGGGTTACCTGGGGAGCTGGCTCACATGGTTTTGTAAATGCAAAGTCCCAAGACAGGTCACCTGAAATCTGGAGACATGGGGATATCCCTTGTGTATATCAGCACAAATGTGGAGGCCCCAGAACAGGGAAGCTGAGGTTGCAACTCTGAGGCCAATGTCCTGGGAGACATAGCAAGCACTGGAGTGCAAAGGTTAGTGAGGACAGAGTTCTCACCTGAAGGAAGTAGAAGAAAATTCTGCCCGGGTTCTAGACAGAGGGCAGCTCAACTTCTGCTTTGCCGCTTCTCTTCTCTCTTCTCTTCTCTTCTCTTCTCTTCTCTTCTCTTCTCTTCTCTTCTCTTCTCTTCTCTTCTCTTCTCTTCTCTTCTCTTCTCTTCTCTCCTCTCCTCTCCTCTCCTCTCCTCTCCTCTCCTCTCCTCGTCTCTTCTCTTCTCTTCTCTTCTCTTCTCTTCTCTTCTCTTCTCTTCTCTTCTCTTCTCTCTTCTCTCTTCTCTCTCCTCTCCTCTCTTCTCTTGTCTTCTCTTTTCTTCTATCTCCATCCCTTCCTCCCTCCCTCACTTCCTTTTCTTTCATTTTTTCTGCTGGCAGGGTAGGTGGTACCACCTGTATTGAGCTGAATAGTGAACACCTAGTTCATCAAAATTGTACACAAGTGCTGAAAGATGGATCAAGCTTAATAACACTTTATCTGCTAGTCTGAGGGCCTGAATTGAGATCACCAGAACCCATGTAATAAAACTGAGCTTGGTAATGTGATTGCCTGTGACTCCAGTACTGAAGTACAAAGGGGCAGAGAAAGGAAGATTTCTAGGGCTGGGCTTGCTGGGTGCCAGCCTAGCTCTGTGTTCAGTGAGAGACCCTGCCTCAAGGAAAGAGAGTGGATTGTATTGACTGGATGCATAGGTGAACCAACCTTCATATACATGTCTACCTATATACCACACAAACACACAAAACTGTGCAAGAAACTCCTCCAAAATCCTATGAGTGTTACACTTAAACTACTGCTTGACCAGTTTCCTAAAGATTGTCCTACTCAATAGGATACAGTACGCTGCTCCCAAGTGAAGACACACCAGTCCCTTCCCCAGAGATTGCCTTTCCACTCCTTTATATAGCCATCTAAAGTGAAGATTGCAGTATTGGGGCTTCGGCTTTCAGGATTATGGTATTTGGTGCTATGCCTCACAGAATCATGGTCAGCCCCAGTTATGGCTACATGCTAGACTTCCTGGTCTACTCAGGCCAGGGCAGTAGCTGAAAACACAGTTCTCATTCTATGGAGGGCTGCTGGCCTTGCTTGCAGTGCTCCTTATGAGCTTAGGTAGAAGTACAGCCTTCCAGGTGGTCTCTGTCATCCTTGAGAGCTCCACAAGGTGTGTATGGGGTTCTGTCTTAATCCTTGTAACAACTGAACTTCAAGATGCTTCCTCTGCAAGGAGTCCAATTAGACTGTGTGGCTGTGCTTCAGTTGTTATCTGTGCTCCTCATGAGCAGTAACTGCTTTTCTTTATTTCACAAAGGGCTTATACCAATATATGCCTCCCACACTCAGAGATGCTGTGAACTACCTATGCTAGGAATTACCAGAGCTTTCACCAACATCACTGAATCCAGTGACAGATAGAGCATAAACCTGCAAGTTATATATTCCCAGCTTGATGAGTGCTCTTACTAGTGACTTACAACAGATGCAACTCCCCCTGCTCTTTCTCTTGTCTTTCTGGGTTATTCAGGTAGTATTATTTATTTTCTATACATCTCAGAAACAAACCGAGAATTTTTTGGTACAAACTAAGTTAGAAAAATTATATATCTTGGTTTCTGGATTCTGGTACTTCCCCTGAATCTCCCTTCCTTTATGGATGCGAAGTCCTTGCTACAGATTGTTGAAATTTCTGCCAGTGCCTCCACTGCCCTGGAAGCTCCCCTTGGCAATGGTGGTATTCCCTGGCATCCGTCTTAAGTAATTCAAAGAACTCTTCCTACAGTGATTAGTTCCATCAGCCCCTCCAACGTGTATAGTTGAAGCAAGTTTTACAAACACTGTAGAGAGCCATGCACGGCCGCGCCGCAAGGATGGCACTGGCATCGGCTTCTGCCTTCCCGATGGCAGGTGCTCCTTATTTGGCTAAGGCTAGGATCTGGCTTGCTTCTGCGCACCTGGACCTAATCTGGCTTGCTTGCGTATGTCTGACCCTATCGGCATTGTCCATGTGGCACTACGGGGTTGATTGCCCAGTGGCTATAAAGGGCATGGGCTAGCTTTCCTGAGAGAGAGAGAGAGAATGAGTGAGTGAGTGAGTGAGTATGAGAGTGAGAGTGAGAGTGAGAGTGAGAGTGAGAGTGAGAGAGGAGAAGAAGATGGCTTTCCCCGGGGTCAGAAGATTGTTCAAGGTTCTTGAATAAACTGCTTGGAGAAGAGCCTGGGGTTGCGTCTTCCTTGCTGGTCGAGGCAGACACAACAAAACACCTTTGTTCTGCCAAACTTAACAATTCAGGCCTGATCAGTACCTCACTGGTGGGGTGGAATTTTGGGACTGAGTCTGTGGAATGGATTTCTCAGTAATCCTGTTTCATTCTCTGTGAAGCTGGTGGTTAAAACTACTCAGATCCCTACAAATCCATTGGGAGTTTGTAAAGTTTGTAATCTTCTAAATTCTTTCCCTGTCACTGGTAATGAGGCAAAGGCAAGACACTTATTGACAAGGAACAAACCAAAGTCATGTGCTCTCTCAGAAGACCATATCCTACCAGTCTTCCTGGACTAGAGGGTCAGAACTACCTGATTCCAGTGACTGCCTCAAAGTCACTAGGTGAGACCCTGCTTCTTATTCCCTGGCTGTTATGTCAGGACAAATAACAGTATCAAATTTAGTATCTGAGGGAACCATCTAAATTGGGTTTGGGGGATGTAGTGGATATCTGGGGCTTTAAATGTGCCAGAAACCATTGTGGTAGCCCCTGAGTCACTTAGCTTGGGTCACTATGACAAAGTTTCCCAGGACAGATGACTTAAGCAACAGGTAATTTTTCCTCACTGTTCCGGAGGCTGAAGTCTGGGATCAAGGTTTGAGTAACACTAGTTCCCTCTAAGGCATTTCCATTTGGCTCATAGATGGCAACTTCTCCTTGTGTTGTTATGAGTCCAGTGCTCTGTGTGTGTCTTTTCCAATCTCCTTTTGTCAGATTGGACCATGGCCACTCTAACAACCTCAGTTTTGTTTAATTGCCTATTTAAATCCTGCCTCCACATACAGTCACATTCCAGGGGACAGGGGTAGTGTAGGGAGTAGGACTTCAACATATTTGGAGACAGACAGATAAACATCCCCTTACAGTAGCACTTCTGAAAAGTTCTATTATCCCATGTGGCTAGCCTGACCTGCATGTGGAGAAGGAGTCTGGGGTCCCTGGGGGGGTGTGGAGAATAATGACTCAGACAGTGAGATTTGGCTGAAGAATGGTGACTAAGAGATTGGATCTGTGCCTACAATGTATCAGAGCAAACTTCCCTTCTCACCTTCATACCTTGCTCATCTTGTTCCATCTTAGTGTTCTTCACTAGGTGAGGAGAGAGCAGAGCTGGTTGCTGCCATGTCCTTTCCCATTGCTACCTCTCCCTCCTTAGGGCATGAATTGTATCATGCCAGACCAAGCTAGCTGTGAGGCTCGCTTACTAGTCAGCATGGTGTTTACAGATCCTCTCCTCTCTAAGAAGGTATTTTCTTTCTTTCTGTTCTATACATTGGAGAAAAAGTTACTGTTTCACCAGCCTCCATTGTAATTAAAGATACAGTGGCATGGGGCACCGTATTAGCTACTTCTCATCCTTGCTCTGACAAAATGTTTCACAAAAGCCATGTAAGACAGAAAGTATTTATTTTTTTTGGCTTGTGGTTTGAGGGGTAAGGTCCAGAGTGACGGGGAAGTCGTGATTGCCACAGTGTGTGGCACTGGTTACAGTGCGTCCTGAAACAGAAGGAAACAAATGCTAGTGTCCAGCTCAAGATCTCCATTTTTCCTCTCACCTAATCCAGTACCCACTCCATGAGACAGAGCTGCCTACATGCAGGGGACCTTCCCTTCTTATTTAAGTATCTCTGAGGATGCCCTCACAGATGATCAGAGGTATGTTTTCTGGGTGATTCTATAGCCAGTCAAGTTGACAATGAAGATTAACCACCATAAACAGGATCTTTCCTTCGGTCAAAACCCATGATCTGTCCATTTATACCCACTGCCACTAATTACAAACACAATCTTTTGTTATTAAATATGTCAAAATTCTGATTATATTATAATCACTTAAAATTTTTCATTTTCAAGTGAAAAACCCTAATAGTGCTCAGTAGCTTACTGCTTAGTACATATGTAATATGTAATTTTGATATATACATCTATGCATTATTTATTACAAAACCACTTATTTTAATCTATCTGTTCTTGTTTCATTAGAAAATGTAAGTGAACAGTAGATTAGACAACTTTATGACCTATTTCACTCTTGGTGAAAGCACTGTGGTCATTACACATTTTACGTTGCTAACTAATGTCAATTGGGCTGGAGAGATGCTTAGGAGTTAAGGGCACTTACTTCAGTTGCAGAAAACCTGGGATCAGTTCCCAGTACCCACAGCTGGCCTCAAAACATCTTTGAATTAAAGTTCCAGGGGATTGGTGGTTTGAATAAGTATTGCCCTCATAAGATTATGTATTTGATTGAATATTTGGTTTCCAGTTGGTGGACTGTTTAGAAAGAATTAGGAGTACTTTCTGAAACTGTAAGCTAATGTTTTCTTGTGTAAGTTGCCAAGGTGTCTGTCTCTTCACAGTAATGGAACAGTAACTAAGACACATACACACATGTAAACAATAAATCAGTAAACAGTAAACAAATCTTTAAAAACAACTGATGCTAGAGATACTTTACAAAGGGCGGGGATCCTTTACAAAGGGCATAACACATTTCCACTTGGGAAAAAGAACTGCAAATCTTCAGGAAGACAGAAAGAGTCCCTGATGGCAGATCTTAAGAGACCTGGCCATACACAAAGTTCTCTGTAAATTTTGAGTTCTTAATCGCCAATGCCAACCATCTGGGGCACACTCATGAGAGCTTATTTCTTTCTTCTGGCTTTCTACCATCTTGAGAATAATGTAAATGAGCTAATAACTCCTACTGATCATATACATATGGTTGTGCAAGATGGTTATACAAATAAAGCTTGACATGAATGAATCTGTTGTCAACTTGGTATGAGGGAACATCTGTCCATGGCGAAATATATCAATGGGATGTGTTTATAATAATGGGCTCACTTAAAGCCCTAGTGGAATTGGGACAGACCCCCCCAAGCCTTAGGCAAGTGGCCTGAATTTATCTCACAATGACAATTAACCACCATGGAATTTTCTTTTTTCAGTGACTATTAACATTTGCTCTGTGTCAGCTTATAACCTTCTGTAAGTTTGCATGCTATTAGTTTGGCATTTTCAAGGTTTTAAATAGAGTACCCATACTCCAGGACTTTTAGAGTCATAGTCAGGCCAGAGCTACACACACAGTAGCATTCATTATATTTATGTTGTAAATACAAACACAGCTGGAGATGGATGCCTTTCATTTTTTAAGAAAAGACTAGCAATCAGTGACACGGGACTAGAAAATCTGAAACTGAGTTTTGAAGAATTGACATATAGATGGTCAAATAGGAAAATGACAGCATTTTTTCCAGAGGTATTAGAGGCTATAGGGTAAAACATGGTTATTGATGATAATTAGGGATAAATTATATTGTAAAATTCAACAGGCATATGTAAAATGGCATAGTGAAGTGATCAAATCCTAGTCTGACAGAGCAAAGAAGAACTAATGATGATAGTCTTAGTATCTTAATCTAATAAAGTAAGTGTAGTCAAATATCTCCTCATCTAGTTAAATGCTCACTTCTGATATAAAGTGATAACAAATCTTAATTTTTATTATTATTATTTTTTTTGCAATAGGAACTATTGTTTCACATGCTACTAAACCCTATAATCTAGAACATCGTTGGTTACTTTCTCATTGTGGTGACACAATGCCTGACAGATGCAGCTTAAGGAAGGAAGGGTTTGTTTTGGTTGACAGTTAGAGGGTGCAGTCCATCATGGTGGAGAAGGTTCATGGAACTAGGAGATTGAAGAGGTGACTGGTCATATTGGATCTGCAAGTCAAGAGCACAGAGAGATTCATGCTTGTGCTCACCTCTCTCCTTTATATGGAGTCCTGGACACTAGTCCATGGAGTGGTACTGCCCATGTTTTGGGTGTGTCTTGATGTTGCTGTCTCCTAACGGCTCCCTTGGGAGAAGGGGTGAGAAGGTATGGCGTCAACAGCACAGACACCAGGAGTCAGTTGAAGGCAAACAACAAACTCCTTTATTCAATAAGGGGGAAGGACTTATATACCCTCCTCCCAGTACCCAGTCTGTGTCACAATCTGGTGGTATTGCATGGTCATCCCTCATTGGCTGGACATGATCAGGAACTCTGACAGTGACCAGGAACTTTGACAGCATCTGTTGCTAGGCCCTCAGGCAGACTTCAGGTTGGCACATAAGGAAATACATTATGTGCATGCCTTGGCAACTGGTTTGAGCCAATTTCCTCAACCCTATGGGCATGTCCTAATACTAATCTAGAAAAATTCCTCATAGGCATGCCCAGAATATTGTCTTTTCTGTGATTCTAGATTCTGCCAGGTGAACATTCAATATTAATATATTAATCTTTACAAATATCATATGACATCCTAGATATATGCTCACACAATAAAGACATGAATCTTATTATAGCTTTAAATTCTCTAAGAGCTGGAATACCACTATGAATTATTTCTGATATAAGTAGATTGGTTGGTGGCTTGAGAAATTGCTCAGTGGTTAAGAGTACACATTGTTCTTCCAGAGGACCTAAGTTTAGTTCTCAGAACACAAACCAGACAGCTCATAACTGCCTATAATTCTAACTCCAGAGAAATCTAGTATCTCTGGCCTCCTTAGGCACCTGCACACACATGCACAGGACTATTAATTAGAAGAGGTGATAGTTAATCAAACAGTGTGACTGTTCAATCTAAACTAACTTATAGAACTAACAAATGCTTCTAATTTGATCAGATATAACTTGCCAAAAGGGAACCTCCCCAAAGTTAGGGTTGGGGAAAGGTTTTGTTTTTGTCTTTTCAGGAGAATGAAGGCATCCAGCTAAGGAATCTGAAGACCACTGGACAAATGAGACATCTGAAGAAATAGTACAAATCATCCAGAAAAATGTCCCAAAGAAAAGGAGTAAATTGGCCTATTGGTATATCATAGCTCCAACAGGATAAAATTTCATAAATCTTCCTAAATGTTTGTTTCTGCTGTTCTCTACAGACATATAATGCAAATGATCTTTTTGTAGTCCCAACTCAATTGAAAATTAAAGCTGGCTTTGGAGTTGGAGTGTGCCTCTCTCCTTCTCTAAACCCAAGCATGCTTGTTAAAGTAAAATACAAAATCTTTGTCTCATGTCAAAAGAGCCATCTGACATGGGACAGAAGAAAACCTAAAACCTAAGGACTACTTTATTGCTACAAATCTCATAATCCTTTGGTATTATTTTGACTCTTTAACATTTTTCTTAAAGTATAAATATTATGTCAAAATTTATAAGATTTATATATTTTTTAAACTTTTTGTCAAGATATTAATGGTCATAGAGAGTACTAACTAATTCTAGAAAAAGGCTTCTTCTAGCTTCCTGTACATGATTTCAGGTTTGAGTCTCTAACAGGTAACTAGGAATTAAGTTTGTGTACTCTGAATGTACATAGAAAATATTAATCCTTTAACCTCTTTGAGATCTGCTGCATATGACATTTAAAATGTTTAAGTTTTCTGTGATGAACCATGACCACATCTAACAGTAATCTTTGAAGTCTCCAAAAGGATGATGGGACCTCACATCGATGATTCCACATGGTCTATGATAATGCCACTAAGCTGACAAACACAACCCAAAGAGCATCTTTGGACTACAAACTGTTCAGGACAATTTTGAGGTGGCTAGCTGAGATGATCCAGCTTCACAGACTACTCCAGCCAAGACTTGAGACAAGCCTTGTACTTTCCCGTTATACAGAGACTGGACAACAAATAATGCAGCTACCTCTCCCAGGACTTGACAATTAACCCAAATTTTTCTTTTCAGGATCCCCTAAAGATTCCATCACCCCCAGACAGCAGGGAGTAAACTGAAGAAGATGTTGCCCACATTCCTATGAGGTGGAGTGGGTGGTTTTTGGTCATTTGATGGGTTATGGATATTTGTCATTGTTTAGGGTGGCTGGTTACAAATTGTTATTGGTAATGGTCAGGAAAACAGCTGAACAGAGGAGTTTAGATTCAGGGACCTTGTTTTGAAAAGAAAAAAGGGCGATATAGATATGATAGGATAAGGATAGATTATTGAATCTACTTTCAAACCAAAAAACAACCAATAGTTTTAAATATTTTACCATGATATGGATTTTTGTATATTGATACAAATTTAAGGTTATTTTTGTTAGAACATACTGTACATACATTTCTAATCTTGTTCAAGGTATAATACCTATACAGTTCATTTAACAATGTAATGCAAATTTCTAGTCTAAGTTAGTAATCAGTCACCTATTACAATTGAACTTGTTGTCATATTAAGTATGTTTTCAAGTCAAATAGAGATATATTTTAGGTAGACAGGTGGTCTCCAAACACTTCAGAGATCTGAAGAATATGACATTTAAGATGTTTTAATAATACAGGTTTTTGTGTTTTTTTTTTTAATGACAATGAGACATGTTTGCTTCTGGCAGCACCAATCTACTTCAGAGAAGGTGATGGGCACCGAAGAAAATTCCACATGGAGTTTACTTTCTTTGTGGCAAAAGTTAGCCACTGGACAAGAAAGTGCTCTTGCCTTGACTGCTGACAGTATGCTGTCCAATTTGGACAAGCAGGACACAAAAGAAAGTGACTTCCAAAATTTGCCAAGACAAGGTAGGATAGCCCTTCAGAATATCCTGCTTCACAGAAAAGTCTGTCAGATATTCTAGGCCTGTAGGCCAAAGATGGGTGCCCCAACATGGCAGAGGAACCTTGGGTGACTAGGCATCCAGCTGTTTTTGTCATTTCTCATATTTTTTGAAAGTTGCTTGCTTGAACTTCCTCCTTACTCAGGTAATATGCACCCCCAGGTTGAGAACCACCGCATTAGACAAATCTTTAAGGTTGGATGGTAATTCTGTGTTGAATGGGGCTCCCAAATTAAAACTCACTGTATTTTTGCATATCTGATAATTTTTGATAGACACAAATCAGCATGGAAACTTAAAATAAAAAGAAACTTTTTGATGTTTTGTTACAAGGGACATTTATGGACAGTATAAGAAGTATATATTTTAAAGTTCTCTTCTGAATTTTTGAAAAAAAATATAAGCAATGGTTGCCATGCATGAACTCTACCATGCAGCAATGTTACAATACATGTGCTAAAAAAAAGCACTATAAAATGATCATGAAAAGGCATCATTTGAAGCATTTGTGCTAAGGGTATAGGAAGCAGTAAAATCGTGCTTTACATATGTCAATATATATTTGAAAATCAGTGTATTCCCTAGAAGTTTTCTGGGTCTAAGCATTGCTTTACTTTTTGCATGTGCAAATATGAAGTCTGAAAAAAAAAGCAAATGATGTATTTAGCTGTCTATCTTGAGGAAAGGGCACCTCCTGTGTAGCGTGTTCTTCCCTTCTCTTCCTACTCATCCCTATTGGACTGCCGGCATTTGTGCTTTCCATAGCTGTGTGACATTAAACACCAAGTGGCTGAGTGACCTTCCTACAGACCCAGAGACATGCATGAAGGACATAGCTGGACCATCCCTCTTTCAACTTAAGGGGGTGGCTGGTCTTCCTATTGAATGGTAAAAGCCTGTTTTAGAAAAATCTCCAATGGCCAGGAAAGATGCCAAAGAAACCAGCTATAGAAAGACACAGACATTCTGCTCCCCCTGCTTAGAGATGGGGAGATCTTACACTCTAGTAGTCTTTCATCATCCATGATGGGAAATGTTTTCTTCAAAGACCCGATGGTATTTGGCTCTTTCTCTAATCAGCATTCACTGTACCAGTCCCATAAAAGAAAACACTGGGATTGATGTTGGTGACCACAATCAAGTAACTCTGCCAGGTTTATTTTATTTTATTGCCAAAGCTTGCTGTGTTTATGTGCAGGCCTTTCACCATGAATGAGGTAGTCTTTGTTTCCCTGTTAGTTTTTTTCTTTCTCCTGTTGGCTATGGTACTCTGACCACAGTCACATGAGTCGGTCTCTGCCTTTATGTTCAGAGACTCTGATAAAGTTAATCTTTTATACTAACTGGATGTAAGCCAGTGTTTTGAGGCGCTGCAGCAGAGAAGCTGTGAAGAGAAAGTACACAGCAATATTTACAGTCAGTTGATCACAAAGCATATGGATGTTATCCTCCCTTATGTGGACTTTATAAAAATGGGAGAGTGCTGTTTTGGGGTATCTGACAGCAGGTCCATGATGTTCATTTCAATATTTTACAATTTCCACTGCAGTTGGTATTACTCAAATATTTCAAAACTCAAAGAATTGGGACAGTGTATAAGGGCTCTGTTTGAGATACTTGATTAGGTGAGCCAAGAGAGATGGTTCAGTAGTTAAGAGCACTTGTTGCTCACCCAAAGGAGCCATGTTTGGTTCCTCGCACCCAGGTCAGGTGCCTTGAAAACTTCTGTAACTCCTGCTCTAGTAGATTTGATGCCCTCTTCTGAACTCCACAGGAATTGAATACATGTGCAAATACACATACACACACACACACACACACACACACACACACACACACACATACACACTACTCTTTTTCACAAGAATAAAAAAGAAAGAAAGTCTTTTAAAAAAAGATACTGGATTTTCTACTGGAGACATAAAGAAGAATACAAATATGTGGTCTAAGACCTCCTAATATAGTTTGTGGTACAGCCAATAATAAGTTCAGCTTTTAAATTCACTTCTAACCATGTTCATCTTGTATGGTCAGATTATGTTTCTTTTACTTCTCAGTAGATTCTGATTCCAGTACGTGTGTGTGTGTGTGTGTGTGTGTGTGTGTGTGTGTGTGTGACATGCCCTATATTCTTCTACCATTACAATATTCTACCATTGTGGTAAGTCAGCCAATTTTCAGAATTCAGTGCTTCAAATAGATTTACTAAATATAGTAACAATATAACTAAAAGTGGGTTTTTTTCTGTTTGTTTTTATCTTTATTTTTTTCATTTAATTTTTGTTGTTGTTTTTGTTTGTTTGTTTTGTTTTTGTTTTTTAAGACAGTTTCTCTGTATAACAGCTCTGGCTGCCCTGGAACTTGCTTTGTAGACCAAGCTGGCCTCCTGCCTCTGCTTCTGAGTGCTAGGATTAAAGGCATGCACCACCACTTCCTGGCTTCATTTAATTTCTTAATTAGAGCACACTACATTAGATTTCCTTATGGCATTTTCAAAACAGTTATTTTATTCTCTGTCTTTGGTCACCATCTCACTGATCCTCTCTTGTACCCCTGTCCCAGATTCCCTTCCACTTTCAGGTAATGGTCACATGTGTCCTGTTGCTCCAAACCGACCATGACAGTTCCTTTCTGTCTATTGTGGTCTCCACCCACTTTAGAACATCTCATTCACAGGTAGATCTACCACTCACCCACAGCATTTATATGTATCTCTAGAAACCATATTTACATGATCACTGTGAGTAGAAATGCTTGCTGTACATGTTTATTGTTTCTCTGTGTTAAATCACTAGCATAAATAAAATGTATTCAGTAAAAAGGCTGAGTGTGTACACACTTCCAGAGATGAATCACCAGGATAACCACTGTAAAGCTACATAAAATTGATCTAATATGTAAAGACGGCAATTCATTCAAATCTTTTAGGGTCTGGAGAGATGACTTAGCACTGAAGAACACACATTGCTCCAGCAGAGGAACTGGGTTCAGTTCTTAGCACCAACATCAGATGGCTAGCAAGGACTTGCAAATCCAGCTCTGGGAGAGCCAGTGGTGCTTTCTTGTCCTCCAAGGGCACCTCTTACTTGTGTGAACATATCGGTCCCCCACTCCAGACACATAGTTAACAATAAAAATAAATAACATCTTAAAAGATTTATTTATTTATGTGTATTTCTGTGTGTGGGTCTGTGCATGAGGATGCAGATATCCTCAAAATCCATAAGGGGGTGGCAGATTCCCCCTGGAGCTGGATTTACAAGTGGTCCTTGAGCCACTATTAATGTGTGCAGGGAATGGAACTGAAGTCCCCTGAAAGAGAAGTAAATGCCCTTAACCACTGAGTCATCTCTTCTGGCCCATAAAAACTATTATTTATTTATTTATTTATTTATTTATTTATTTATTTATTCATTCATTCATTCATTCATTCATTTATCTTGTGTGTGTATAAGTGTGTATGTTTCTGCCCATGCAGCTCCATTTGCACATGTGTGTATGCAGGTGCCATGCAAGAGTGTGTGTGGGGGGGCAGCAGAAGACAACCTCAGATAGCATCCTCAGGGGCACTGTCTACCACTTTTGTGACAAGATTTTTCATTGTCTTGGAGCTTCCACGTGTACAAGACCAACTGGCCACTGAGTACCAGGGATCTTCCTGTATTCTGCTTCCCAGGGCTGGGATCAAAAGTGTACACTATCTCACTAGGAAGTTTTACATAGGTTCTGGGGATCAAACTCAAGCCCTAGAACTTGCAAAGCAAGGAGTTTACCTACTGAGTCACCTCAGTAGAGCATTCTTACTGAATGGCAAGTATTAGCAATCTCACCCTTCCAGTATTCAGCAATCTAAGGGTATGTTACCTTCTGGTTTGGAGAATAAAATTCATTTTTTCATGTTCATAAAAAAAATCTAGCTAGATAAAATCAACAATGCTGATTTCTGGATTATGTACAGGTTTGGTTTTCAGGATACATACAAACTGTTCTTTGGATTTGCAGGGAGCTTAGAGTACAGTGATGTTACTGAAAGTAGCTTGTCAACTGTTGGGGAAATCTAATGACTATTTACATCATTTTCCTATCTAAAATGACAGTCTCTAATGTCTGTCCATAAATTTCAGTACTGTGTTTAATTTAGGACTCATTGTGTATGGAAGAGTAACTTGTCTGAAGTATTATGGACATAGAGTTAGGTTGGGCTTGGTGGTATAGGAAGGCAGAGGTAGGTAGATCTCTTAATTCCAGGCCAGTCAAGGCTACACATTGAGATACTATCTCAGACAAGACAAAACAAGACAAGAACTATGTACCTTAAAACCTCTTAATGGTGTTTTAAAATTCTTTGATATTGCATGCACAACATCTATGTGGGACTTAAATCTCATGCCCAAATTTGTATCTCCTGCAGTCTTGTGGTTGACTCTGGCCCTCTGTAATATTGGTGATTATTGGACAGCCTAGGGGCTGGAGATATGGCCCAGGGGTTAAGAGCACTAGGGACTCTTACAGAACTGGAGTCCAATCCCTGCACCTAGGTCAGGCAGCTCATAATGACCTATAACCCTAGCTCCAGAGAATCCAATGCCTCTGGCCTCATGTGCACTAGCACTCACATGCCCATACCTCCCCATCACACACATGTACATGATTAAAAACAAAGTAAGTCTTTAAAAATTAGACATTTCTGTTTAAATATAAGTGCCTGTGGTCAAATGATAGGACTGGAAAGGCACATTTAAATTTCAACACCAATGAACTTTCAGTGTGGATAAAAATGAATGCACAATGAAAAAAAAAAGGTGAGTTGGTAGACAACTCACTGTCTACTTTTGTAGAAGACCCAACTTCCACTCCTAGCACATACAACAAGTGGTTCACAACTGCCTATGACTCAATCTTAGGGGCTCTCTCAGATGTCCTCTCCTGGCCTCCATGGACACTTTCACACACATATCATTTTTATGTGTGTGTATACATACACACATGTACACATGAAATTAGTAAATAAATGTTAAAAAGTCATGCTTGATGAAAGAAGAGCTAGGTCCTGGCAGAGACATGATGATGATTCTAGAACTTGACAAACCTGAAGTTTCTAGGCAATGCATTTGGCTGCCCAGACTCCCAAGTCACAGAGTACCTTCTGTTATTGGTAAAGAAATTGAAATGGCTGCTTCAGCCAACTCACCTTAGTCTGACAGAGGAGGGCATGTAGTCCCTGTCCATCAACTGCCTGACATCCTTTACTGTTCCAACAATTTGGAATGTTGGCAGATGAGCAGAACTACAGAGAAGGGGGAGGGAGAGAGAGAGAGGGAGGGAGAGAGAGAGGAAGGGAAAGAAGGAGGGAGAAGGAGAGGTGGAGAGAGAGAGAGTCATACTGCAAACTCATAGTATGCAAGGCTATGATTCCAGAAGTATATCTCAGACTCTTCAGGACTGGAACACTCAACTCCAGATGCCAATAGCAGATTGGCTTGTGACTGTAGTGAGCATAAGCAGCTTGCCCCTATCATCCTGTGGCACTGTCACAAAATGATAGTTCCTTAGCCAGCTGGAGATGATAGTGATCAAATTCTATCATTTTGGCACCAAGTCCTTAGCTCTTTTTTTTTTTTAACTTTAAAAAAGTCTGTCTTTTTATGATGAAATAAATTCAAGTGTGTGTGTATGTGTGTGTGTGTGTGTGTGTGTGTGTGTGTGTGTGTGTGTGTGTTAAATGCATGTATAGTATAACATTCAGAAAGGAGACCAAGAGGGCATCATCATATTACATGATAAGGAAGATGGAATGGAGGCAAAAAGACACATGCTCATGAAGGAAGATATTAAGCCAGTATTTTCTCTAGTTTTGGCTCTGGAAAATGGCCTTATATGTCTTCTGTTTGTGTGCGACCAGCTGAATTTAACTAGTGGCCTGTATGAGCATGGGTGGGAGGTTACTTAGAGAAGTATGGGAAACTTATCAGGGCTACACCGCTAAAGAAATTGACAAGCACTCAGCAACTAGTAACTGTCAATAGCTTATCTAGAGAGGGTTGAGTTTCATGGGTCCCTCCCCCAACTCCTCACGTCAGTCACACTGCCAACCCCCCAGTCTACAATAAAATGTTGATGTGCCCAAGCATGTGCAGGCCTTGTGCAGATCACCATAGCTGCAGTGAGTTTGTGAGTACAATGGCCATGTCACAAAAACAGGCATGGGCATGCTGGAAAGAAGAAGGGTTTCAGTGGGAAAGGAAGGAGGTGAAGGGGACTAAAAATTGAAAATGATTAAATTCACTATATATGTATGAAATTATTAAAGAATAAAAATTGTGTGTGTGTGTGTGTGTGTGTGTGTGTGTGTGTGTGTGTTGGTGTGTGTGTTAAGTGTCTGAATATGTGGAGGCCATAGGTCACCCTCAGGTGTATTTCTTTAAGAGCTGTCTACCTGGGCTTTGCTTGTTTTAATTTTATTTTTTTTTTAGATGTATTTATTTTATATGTGTGAGTGGTTTGCCTGAATGAGCATATATGCACCACATGCATACCTGGTGTCTGCAGAGCTCTGAAGAGGGCATGAGATCCCCTGGAACTGAAGTTGTGGGTCACTGTATGGGTTATGGGAGCTGTACCCATCCTTTGCAAGAGCAGTAAGTGCTTTTAACTACTGAGCCATCATCTCTCCAGCCCCAGTCTATTTTATTTTATTTTATGTTTTATTTTGAGATTTTCAAATTGGCCTGGAACTAGACCAGTAATCTGGCTGGCTTTCCAGTGACCCCCCCAGGTTTTACCTGCTCACTCTAACTTCCAAGCTCTGAAGCTATAAGAACAGGCCACCATGCCTGTTTGTTTTGGATGTGAGTTCTGGGGATTGAACTCAAGTCTTCATGCCTGCAGAGTAGGTGCTTTACCCACTGAGCTGTCTTCCTGGACCCTGGTTCTTTAGCATTGATGAAAAGGTATACAAGCACAGGGTCTCCTTGGGGGTTTATGGAAATACCTCTTGAAGGATTTTCCCGTGTCATTGTCTAGTAAGTCTATAGATCACTCATGGCCAGCAGGACAGGAGATGTTTGGGGAACCATTAGGAAATATATATTTTTTATTGGAGTGCAGTGCCATTAATTTGTTATTAAATAAAACATAGTAAAAAAAAAGTATGTGGTAAAATTGAAGTCCATTGCTGAATTATTTAAGGCTGATCACCTCTCAATATCCTGGTCAGGCAAGATTGCAATATTGTAGTTGGAGATGGAATTGGCTTTCAGAAGAACGCCTTTCTGCTAAACTGATGTGATTGGTCTTTGACAAAAGGATACACACTGATAGATTGCTCATCATCTTTTAGAGTTGACATAAACTATTTATTTATGGTATTATGAAACTGGAGCTTCTAAATTTAAACATTTAGCCTTAGCATTGACTTGATTTTAATGCGTATTTATCCAATTGATAATATAGTCTTTCCAGGTAGTGGCAATGTCAAGGTCATTGTGCCTAAGTGAGATCTGTGTTCTGTTCCCCTAAATCTCCCAAGCTTGTAGGAGTCATCTTTACTGCTTTCTGTCCTCTGACATATAACTCTATCAAGCCTTACAAGTCATACTTTTAAAGTACATCTTAGTCTAACTCCTTAACACTTCCTGACCAGCAGTCACACAGCTTACAGCTGCATCATTGAGCCATATAGTCCTTCTGTGTCAACTCTCAGATGGCAAACTACAATGTTTCCACACCCTCAGAAACACAACAAAGGAAGATGTCAGGATCTCTTCAAATCTGGAGCTTTGGCTCTTGAGTATAATGAAAAGTAGTAACAAGGAACTTAAGATTTTACACACAAAAAATGTGATTATTGCTATTCAGTATTTGCATGGGCTTTTAAATTTTTTATTTTTATTTTTTTATGTTGGTTATATTTCTTCTTCTGTACTTCATCCTTGTAAACACTCATTGAATACTTCCTTATGCATCAGGCATGATTTCAGAAGCTACCAACTAAACTTCAAATAAAACAGAAAAAATATCTCTACTTTCAAAGAATGTATACCTTAGACTAATGTCCATGCATTCGTGTTAGGTTTTAGTCAGTATGCAGACCCTGGCCAGAATGTTGTACTCACTCCTTGTAACTGATCATTGATATAATGCTACTTTTAGGTTGTATGTTGCCTTTCAGTCATATATAGAGCCATAGCTACAGATTTCTGCATCAAAGCTAACATCTAGGTGTCTTATGGATAGCTTTGCCCTGCTCTGTCCCCACTACCTTGTGTTTGTGTGTGTGTGTGTGTGTGTGTGTGTGTGTGTGTGTGTGTGTGTGTTGTAAATAGGAATCCAAGCTCACTGTTTCTCTTAACCTGCATTTCTTTCATCCTATACAGTACTACTTTTTATCTAATAACTTCATATGAAGCAACTATTTATTGATAATACCATGTATATCCCTCAAATGGTAAATGTTTATAAATTTTAATGAGTCAATAGATGGAGGAGTAAGTTGATGATATTGTGGAAAGTCAGGACAGGGTGATTTTCCTATGTCAGATAATGATAAATAAGATTTGCACAATTCAGGGATAGGTGAGAGAGGAGAGATATCAGAGTAGGACTTTGGTAACCAGAGAGACTAGGACCTGAGATTGGTACAACTGTTATAGGTCCAGAATCAAGCAGAGGGTCTGGGAATTCTTTGAGACTTATGTAGTTGGCGTGTTAGTTATGAAGTGTATCATGCAGATGTGTTGAGGGTTAGGAAGGAGCAGAACAGAAGCAGCATAAAGCCTTGTAACCTTAGGGCTTGGTAGCTAGCCACTGCATCTCTGTAGCCAGCTCACTTTGAGAAAGATTCTCCATGAATAGGCAGTGTAGCCTGCCAAGACAAGCATGGAACCCAACCAGAGGACAAAGCAAAGCAAAGTCAGCCAGGTCCTGGCCCAGGGTAAGCTCTGTCTTCCAGAAAGTCACAGAAGAAGACTTAACTCACAGAAAACAAAGTTTGGTATAAGCAAGAGCACAACTGGGTGACATGTATCTGATCATTTTTTGCTGGTTAAGAAGCAGTTGTATAATTAGAACAAAAATCCAGTAGCTTCTTCCTAATTTCATGGTTACTGCATACCAGAGGTACATAACACTGAAAGCTAAGATTAAACAAACATTCAACAACAACAACAAAGCTGAATTAAAATAGACCTAATTCTCTCTCCATCTCAGTCTACACCTGGGATGAGCCTCAGCTCTCAGTGAGTTTCACTGAAGAACTGGTTCACTGAAATATTGTCCTCAGTTACTGCTAGATGCCCAAAATGAACAAAATGAAGACAGCTCTTGACCTTGAAGACTGCATTGAGTTTCCAGTTACTGATTATGGAATGGGCTTATGAATGGGTTGCTCTCTCTAATTGTCAGCTGGCCAGAAAATGCACAGTAGTTTAAGCAGTGAGTGAGATTTAAAACAACAGCCTGTGCCATAGAATTTTAAAAATAAAGAGACATATTGATATGGTCCAAGAAAAAAAAAAGAATGTTCAGAAAAATATCACTTGTCACATTGTACTTCATACTAGGATTGCTATGTTTAACATGTTAATATTTTAATATACTTCATGAATATTTACTATTATAAACAAATTATCATTATTGGTTTGTTTGAGACCTGGCTGGCCTTGAACTCACAGAGTTCCACCTAATTCTGCCTCCCAAGTCCTGGGACTAAAGGCACATACCACAGCATCCCACAGAATTATTTAAATTGCAGGTTGTGTTTCA
Source organism: Peromyscus eremicus (assembly GCF_949786415.1). Classification (NCBI taxonomy): domain Eukaryota; kingdom Metazoa; phylum Chordata; class Mammalia; order Rodentia; family Cricetidae; genus Peromyscus; species Peromyscus eremicus. The sequence continues at coordinate 49,743,494 of NC_081420.1, read as the reverse complement.
GGGCTCTCTACTAAATGGAATTAAATGAAGTGACAGATAGCTAGACAGTTTCCTAGTTAAATTTGTCAACTTGATACAGGCTAGAGCTATCTGAGAGGAAAGCCTCAATTAAAGAATTGCCTAGATCAGATTGGTCTGTGGGTATAGATATAAGAGGTGGGATGTCTTGATTGTTAATTAATGTAGAAGGTCCCCCCTACTCTGGATGGTAGTATTCATAGGCAAATGGTTCTATGCTGAATAAGGAAGCTAACTGAGCATGAGGTAGAGAGTGGGCCAGAAAGCAATGTCCCTTAACAATTCTCGACTCCAGGTTCCTGCCCTGACTTCCTAGAATGATGGCTTATGAGTTGGAGGTATGAGCTGAATAAACCCTTTTCTTCCCAAGTTGCTTTCTGTCAGTGTTTTGTTACAGGAGCAGAGAGGAAACTAGAAGAGACAGATAGATACATAAATATAGAAGAAGGGATTTGTTGTGGGGATTGACACAGATGTTCATGGACAGCTGTATAAAGAGAGAATTAAATATCTGAAATGTGAGGTGGTTTTGGTTTGTCCACCTGGAAACTTTCTATGGACCAGTAAGATCTGTGGGTCAAGTAACCAAAAGAAGTTTGGGGCTAGTTTAGACTCTAAAACTCACAAGCACAGAGGTGAGCAACAAGCCCTGGGGAGCTGTGCTCTCTCTCCTGAGAACAGAATAGACTCTGCAGAGGAGTCTGGGGGAGCAATCACAGGAAACCTTCACTACTCAAGCAGGAACAGTTTCTAGAAAGAAATGGGGTTGGTTTAGGACAAAGATTTGAACTTAGGCTCTGAGAATCATCTTGTTTTAAAAAATTCCATTTGAGAACAGCTAATTTGTTTGTTAATTTTCTCATCGCTGTAATCAAATATTGAACAAAAAAGCAGCAGCTTAGGGGAAGGAGGTTTGTTTCAGCTCACAGCCTCCATGATGGGGGGTGGGGGCATAGCGTGGGGGCATCCCACCATGGTGCAGGACCCACCACCATGGTGCAGGACCCTCCACCATGGTGCAGGAATTTGGGAATGGAGAGAAGAGAAGAAGGAAGGGAGAGGAGGGGAGATGGGGGAAGGAAAGGAGGAGATGAGATGACAGGAGAGGAGGAAAGGGGAAGGAAGAGATGAGGAGAGGAGAAAAGAAGAAAGGAGAGGAAATAGGGTTAGGTTATAGTCCATAGTTCGTAAGCTGCCTCCCAGTGACCCATTGTAGACGAATGTCTAAAATGGTCTTATTAAATAAGCTTTTCCCTGGGAGACTATCTATCTCTCCTACTCTCAGCATTCCTTAGCTGCCTGTAGTTCTTTTCTAGGATTTCAGGCCTCACCTCTTAAAATTCTCTCAGTCCCTGAAAACAGTACCACCAGCTGTGGAAAAACAAACAAAAACAAACATGAGCCTGTGAGGGACATTACAAATTTAGGCTGTAAAAGCTACAATATATAGAACAGCGATCTGAAAGTTTGAGAGCTACCAGGCTGTGATGACTTACAGGGTTAGCAGCCAAGAGAAAGTGTAAGCATAGTAGGGCTATGGAAGCTCCACCAAATCTTTTCCCAAGTGGCTGTCAAAAGTCTGAGAAGCTTAAAAAAAAAAAGTCATGTGAGAACTAAAATTTCAACAGATTCTGAAGTTCCATGGGAGCCAAAAGGCAGAAAAAAAATTTACTTTGTACTATATTTGTTCCCGTATTATAAGTTTTTACTTCTTCAGTCTCTTCTGGGATATCTTTTCTCTTCTTTTTCCTTGTGCAGCTTCCTCTTCTGGCCTAGGATCGATTTGTTCCTTTTTAGTGAGGATCACTGGTATAGCATGAGCACTCATTTCTAGATTAATTCAACTATAAATTATGTAAATTGAGCAGTATATCTTGGGTGTTTTGTTCACCTGAGTATGTTCAATGACAGAGAATCTGCATGGACATCCTTAAGTTCAACATTATTCTCTACATTTTCAAGCATCTACAGCAAAACTTCACCACTTGCTCTGTACAGTCCTTGGTCAAGCACACCCACTTATTCCACCATTATAACACTAGAATGGAATATTGCTTTTCATAAAGACATCTTTCAGTTACTTGGGGACTCTTCAGGTATGCAAAGCCTTGATGTCTATGTGTGTCTGACCCTAACAAAGGACTTCTTTCTGTGTGTATTGAACAGCATAAGAAATATTACATGGGGAAGAAATGAGGAATACTTTACAGAAGTATTTAACAGAGTTTTACATGGGAGTAAGTAAGCTCCAACTAATCCCATCAGACCCAAACAACAAACAGCATTGTTTAACAACCAATACCCATATGTGATTGCTTTCAATGTTTATGGTAGATTTTAAGAAGTTGCTTTCAACTTCTGTATTTGCTGCTTTCAGTAAATGATACATTTGCATTACTCTGGATCAGGTGCATGGCGGAGTATAACTTAAGATTGAAGCTATTTTTTATTCTTTGAGGGTTTTATACATGTATACGATTATTTGGATCATATTTACCTTCTACTCTCTCCTCTAACTCCTCCAACCCCCACTACATCCCTTTCCAAACACATTTTTATCTATCTATCTGTCTGTCTGTCTATCTATCTATCTACCTATCTTGTCCATTGAGTCCATTTAGTGCTGCCTGTATATAATACATGTGTGTATGGAGCCACCCACTAGAGCATGCTGGACTTACCAGGATCCACACCTCTAAAGTAAGCCAATTCTCCCTACTCTCTCCTAGCTTCTCATCCTCCTATAGCTTCTTAGCTAGAGGTGGGGCTTCCTAAACTCCTTTCTCCTCCTTGCTATAATTTTCACTTATATGTAATTGAATGTTGTTATTATATAGCACAACATATTGGGATATGTAAAACATTTGAGTAATGATGAAGGTATAGCTTTCAGGATAAAAGAATCTGTTTAATATGCAAAAGCTAAGAAAACCTGAAAATAGCTGGTAATAAGAGCTTACAGTGACTTTGATGTAAATAAAATGAAAGAGCCAACTGTCTTGATCATAAGAGTTGAAAGAAAGCTATATTTATCTAAATTATCAGTTTCTACCTAATGACTAAAACTATGGTGCTGTCTTATTCCCAAAAAACTAGAAAATATAAAAGTAAACTTGTATTTATTTTGAAAGATGTATTTTTTATTTTAAATGTATGTATGTGGGTGTATCTCTCTCTCCCTCCTCTCTCATTCTGTGTGTGTGTGTGTGTGTGTGTGTGTGTGTGTGCACATGAGTGTGGGTGCATGCAAAGGCTAGATGGGGTGTTGGGTCCCTTGGAGCTAAAATTACAGATGATTGTGGGGTACCTGATGTGAACTCTGGGAATCCAACTCCAGCCCTTGCAATACTTGCTGTTAATCATTGAACCATCTGTCCAGCTTCTTGTGTTGATTTTTATAAAGAGGATTACTGCCATGCAGTGTGGCTAAGATGTCTTGTGAGGCATCAAAGTATGTTCATAAGTCCCACCTAATGACACAGGTCACCCTGGTCTTGCTTAGACTTTTTCAGTATTTAACAAGTAGGAAAACAGTCCAAAACCACATCTGTTAATTATACTTTAACAAAGTAAGTGTCAGTATGCTTCCAGAAAAGTGTAGTTCTTACAATATTGAGCATAGTTCTATCAGTCCTTCCCTACGATGCCTAAAATGGCTTCAAAGAAAAATCAAACATTTTTGGAAATTTACTTTATATTTCTCTGACTATGATGACACCCAATGGAGATTATTACCTAGGTTATTCAATTAAAAGTAAAATTCTTTAAATCTTTTTTAAATTAATGAAGACAGGCCAGCATTGTCTAATAGAAACAGAACTATGTGGAAATGAAGGCATTAAATGATATATGAGTATGTCCTTTGGCATGCTGACGCTCATCTGAGAAATAAAGTGTGTTTTAGTTTCCTTTCTGTCCAGGAGTTGAGAGAAATAAATGCATGCATATATACTGTTCAGGTGGCTATCTCTATTTTTACTCAGTCTAGGTCCCATAACTAGGTAATGATGCCATCCCTGGTGGACTAGGTCTTTACACATTAGTCATGGTATCAAGACAAATTACCACAGACATGCCCATAGGCCAATCTAAACTAGACAACCCTTCATTGAGACCTCCCAGTTGATCCTAGTTTGTGATAAGTTGACAATTAATGCTAACCACCACTGAGCAGTTGAACTCAATGGTGGTTCAAATTTTATCTATTCCTAGAATTTTGTGTCTTTAGTTTGTTAGTTCTCATGTGTGATCTAGAATAAAACCCCTTAAGTAGTAATAAGATATCCCAGAATAGAAAGCTGTGCATTACTTTTAGGGTGTGAAAGGTCCTTCACAGGCTGTTTGAACACTCATTTCAAAGCTGGTGGTGCTGTTTTTGGAGTTTTGGAACATTTAGAAGGCAGAGTTCTTGCTGGAGAATCATGAGGCTTGAAATTCCCTTCCTGAATTCTAATAACAACCAAATGTATTTAAAAGAAAGATGAGCAGAATGTAGTCAAGTGATTAAGCTCTACTATGAATGGAGAGCCCATCCAAGAACACTGGGAAAAGTCCTTTTATCTGGGCTACCACCAGAAGGTACCACTCCCTTTGGGCTGGGTCTTCCTGTTTCAAAAAATCTGATCAGGAAAATCCCTTATTGGAGCTTCCAGCAGCTTAGTTTTTAGTAGGCTCCAGATGCAGTCAAGTTGACAACCAAGATCAGCTACCAAACTCCATGTTTTAGGGTTCAAATAGACTGCTATCCAATAGCTGCAAGACCATTCCAGCATGTTGGATCTGAAGGTTTGAGCTTTCCTCTGACTCATCAGTATTTTTTATTGTCCACTGTTGCAGGAAGCTGCTTTATGAGTGTGATGTGCTCAGATTTACATTTCCAGTTTTCAGTGCTACTAGCTATATTTTAAGTGCTTATTGTCCATTTATTTATGTAATCTTTGGAGAAATGGTTCCAGACAGTTAGCCAATTTTCTTCTGGTTGTCTTTTCAATTGATTGTTGAGTTAGAGTATCTCTTTATATGTTCCTAGTACCAGATTCTTATCAAGTGTGTGATTCACAGATGTTATCCTTTTCTATGGGTGTCCTTTAACTGTTTTGAGGGAATCATTTGAAAAACAAGCTTTTAATTTTATAAAGTCCCATTTTTTTGTGATTTGTGTTTTTAGAGTCAGAGATAAAATGTATCATAATACATAGTGATAGAAGTTTATCACTTGTTTTATTTGCATAATTTGAGTTTCAGTTTTCATCATTTAATTCTTTGTTTCATTTTGTATTAGTTTTTGTGTAAATTATGAGGTAGGGTCAAAGTCTTTCTCTATAGGGCTGGAGAGGTTTCTCAGTAGTTAAGTATGCTTACTACTCTTGTAGAGAACTGGGGTTCAGTCCTCATCACCCATATGGGGTGGCTCACAACTACATGTAACTCTAGCTCTAGGGGATCTGGCCATCCTGGGCAACTGCACATGAGTGGCAAACACACACTCAATCCCGCCTCTCTCTCTCAAACAAAAAGCCTTCCTTCAAGATGAGAATCACTAGTTGTTAAGCTGCCCTTTGATAGTAATATAATGGTTCTGTGGAAATCAGAGTTGAAATAATAGGCCCTAAAGTTTCTGACTCATAAGTAGAAAATCAACATTTTAGTGCTTCTTCCTGTGACTATTCACCTTAAAATATAATTATTTAATTTTTAAAGATTTCAAATACATTATCTAAATGTCAAATGCTTTAGTGTTTATGTACTTTAAAAACCTCTGTGAGTTTTTATTACAGGATCTCAAACTTTTTATCCTCATTTACTTATTTTGTGTTAACTTCCTGGCAACATGTCTCTATTATGTCTAAAGTGGCAAACACAATCTCTCTCTCTCTCTCTCTCTCTCTCTCTCTGTCACACACACACACACACACACACACACACACACACACACACATACATATACCTTCACCCTCACCCACACACACTCACACACTTTCTCTCTATCATGTCTATAACGTCTCTATCACGTCTAAAGTAAATGCTTAGTACATTTTTTCCATTTTTCTTTATTAAGAAATTTTCTACTCACTCTACATACTACCCACAGGTCCCATCTCCTCCCACCCCTGAGCCCTCCCTCCTAAGCCACCCCATATCCCCACATTCCCCAAATCAAGGTCTCCCGTGGGGAGTCAGCAAAGCCTAGCACACTGAGCCTAGGCAGGTCCAAGCCCCTCCCCACTGCACCAAGGCTGAGCAAGGTATCACACCACAAGCACCAGATTCCCAAAAGCCTGCCCATATGTCAGGGATGGATCCCAATCCCACTGTCTGGGTGCCCCCAAAACAGTTCATGCCAAACAACCGTCTTTCATATCCAGAGGGCCTAGTACTCTGGGCTCCACAGCCACTAGTCTACAGTTCATGGGCTTCCACCAGTGTGGCTGGTCACCTATGCATGTCTTCCCATCATGATATGGATGTCCACCATCTGCAGAATCCCTCCTCTCTCTCACCAATTAAATTCCCGGAGCTCAGCCTGGTGCCTGGCTGTGGATCTCTGTATCTGCCTCCATCAGTCACTGGACAAAGGCTCTATGATGATGGTTAGGGTATTCACGGGACTGGTCACCAGAGTAGAGTCCAGGCACCCTCTGGACCACTGCCAGCACTTCCAGGTGTGGTCATCCTTGTGGATTCCTGAGAGCCTCTCCAGCACCCTGCCTCTTCCTATTCCCATGATGTCCTCATTTATCATGGTATCTCCCTCCCTGCCTTCCCACTCTGTCCCTGTTCCAGCTCAACCCTCGCATTTCCCTATGTTCTCATCCCCCACTCCTTGACCTCTGCCACCCCCCCCCCCAACTCCTAGTTCGCTCATGTAGATCTCATTAGCTTCTCCTTCACTGGGTCATCCATGTGTCCCTCCTAGGGTCTTCTCCTGTTAGCTAGCCTCTCTGGAGCTGTGGGTTGCAGTCTGGCCATACCTTCCCTCACATCTAGTATCCACTTATGAGTGAGTATATACTATGTTTGTCCTTCTGAGTCTGGGTTACCTCATTCAGGATAATTTTTTTCTAGTTCCATCCATTTGCCTGCAAATTTCATGATATCAGTGTTTTTTACTGCTGAGTAGTACTCCATGGTGCATATGTGCCACATTTTCTTTATCCATTCTTCAGTTGAGGGGCATCTAGGTTGTTTCCAGGTCCTTGCTATTATGAATAATGCTGATATGAACATAGTTGAGCATGTGTCCTTGTAGTAAGATTGAGCATTTCTTGGGTATATGCCCAAGAGTGGCATAGCTGGGTCTTGAGGAAGATTTACTCTCAATTTTCTGAGAAATTGCCATATTGTTTTCCAGAGTGGCTGTACAAGTTTGCATTCCCGCCAACAGTGGAGGAGTGTCCCTTTGCTCCACATCCTCTCCAATATAAGCTGCCTTCAGTGTTTTTGATCTTAGCCATTCTGACAGGTGTAAGATGGTATCTCAGAGTTGTTTTGATTTGCATTTCCCTGATTACTAAGGATGTTGTGCAATTCAGCCATTTGAGATTCTTCTGTTGAAAATTCTCTGTTAAGCTATGTAGCCCATTTTTAAATTAGACTGTTCAGTATTTTGAAGTCTAGCTTTTTGAGTTCTTTATATATTTTGGAGATCATCCCTCATGCAGAAGATTGCATATAGATCCATATCTGTTACCATGTACAAAACTCAAGTCCAAGTGGATCAAAGACCTCGACATAAATCCAGTTACACTGAACTTGATAGAAGAGAAAGTAGGAAGTAGTCTTGAATGCATTGGCACAGGAGACCACTTTTTAAATATAACACCAGTAGCACAGACACTGAGAGAAACAATTAATAAATGGGACCTCCTGAAACTGAGAAGCTTTTGTAGAGCAAAGGACATGGTCAATAAGAGAAAACAACAGGCTATAGAATGGGAAAAGATCTTCACCAACCCAATATTTTTCTTAATACCAGGTACTATTGTAGTTGAAGCTTTTTTGCTCTCTTTTTCATGTTGTTTTGAAAGAAGTTTAATTATAGAAATAGAAGGATAATATCCCCTTTACCCAAGTAATTTTAATTGATCTCAAAGGAATCTAAACAGTGTTGGAGCTAAAAGTTGCCTGATACAGAAGACTCATTAGAGTCCTGAAATGAAGTTAAGGGCTAGGAAGCCCGTGAGGCTCCAGACTGCCTTTTGCAGAACACAGAGGGAGAAGTTGTATGGTGATATTGTGTCCCCCAATATATTGTGCACCTTAATAAACTTATCTGGGGTCAGAGAACAGAACAGCCTCTATGTAGACATAGAGGCCAGAAAATGGTGGTACACACACCTTTAATCAGCATTCTGGGGGCAGAGATCCATCTAGATCTCTGTGAGTTCAAAGCCACACTGGAAACAGCCAGGCATGGTGACACACGCCTTTAGTCCCAGGAAGTGATGGCAGGAAGCAGAAAGGTATATAAGGCATGAAGACTAGGAACTAGAGCTGGTTAAGCTTTTAGGCTTTTGAGCATCAGTTCAGCTGAGATCCATTTAGATGAGGACTCAGAGTCTTCTAGTCTGAGGAAATAGGATCAGCTGAGGAATTGGCGGGGTGAGGTGGCTGTGGCTTGTTCTGCTTCTCTGATCTTCCAGCTTTCACTCCAACACCTGGCTTCAGGTTTGATTTTATTAATAAGATCTTTTAAGATTTGTGCTGCAAATTTGGATGATTTAGACTAGTGTACAGATGACAGTTTTTAAGGCTGCTGACATCCAGCCCTCTATGGACCTGACCACCATTAGCTCTGTGACCCCAGTGACCATCAGTTATCATTCTGAAAAGACTGGTGCAGGTTATCTTTCCCCAGTGTTACCTGTGCCTATCCAAAGCATCTTGTGAGACCTACCTTAGAGTAGTTAGGTTTTTATATTTGCTATCTTAAGATATCATCGAGTGCTTGACCAAAATGAGATGCATAAAATGTAGTGTTATATTCAGCCTTAGTCTGTTCTTGTCAAATGGACACTTGTGAAATTTTTGCTAAAACTTTTATCCCAGCTTGACTTTGTTTCAATTAATAAAGTGATCTCTGGATAATTTTTATTGTATTTGTTTATTTACTTTGTGTGAATGTGTGTGGACATGCATGTGCCATGACTTGTATGTAGAAGTTAGAGAACAATTTTTGTGCGGGTCCCAGAGATCAAGCTCAGGTCATCAAGCTTGCTAGAAAGTGTCTTTGCCTTCACACACCCTGGATAATAGCCTTAGAAAATGTAGCTTTAGAGCATTCATGATATTCTACTTAATAAGTGCTTGTTATAATTTAATATTAAAATTTTAAGAGAGGCTAATACTACATTAATATAATACAATAATATTGAGGATGAATAATTAATAATTTTAAATAAACATCACTATGAAAATAATCATAAATATCATTTTATATTTTGAAATTTTAGTATTTTTATGAAGCATCCTTCAAAATATGAGAATTAAATTGTTTTACTTTATATTGAGAAACGTTACACACTTTAGTTTCTGCTGGCCTTCCTTGCAAATTTAGACTTACAAATTGTTTTTAAAATGTCAACAGTATATTTTGGAAAATAATTTATTTTTCATGTATGAACAGAATGGATCCCCTAAGTAAAATGAGTCTACAATATAAGGAGATGAACAAAGAAGCCACTTTTAAATAATTAGATTTCTCTCCCAATGAGTCACATATCCCTGGATTCCATCCCAAACTGTTACTAAGTCCTGAGTCAGTGTTCCTCATTCTTGGGGAGGGAAGCCAGACTTCTTCGCCAAGTGTTCTTGGGCAGGCACTCCATGCATACAGGTTGCTCACTTACCTCTATTCTACTTATTTTTCTTCTGAATGTATTTTGTTTTTGTTAGAGTCAGGAAGAGAGGTTCAAGGTAGATAGTCTAGAATCACCAGTAGATATTTTAATATTGAAAACCTGATTGAGATAACTGCACACTAATCTTATCCTTTCTGCTCCCTGGTACTTTATATCTAGCACCCGAATGGTCTTGATGGGGATGACTTTAAAACCTGATTGAGATAACTGCACACTAATCTTATCCTTTCTGCTCGTTGGTACTTTATATCTAGCACCCGAATGGTCTTGATGGGGATGACTTTATTTGAAGAAGGTGGATTAATTCTGGCATCTGCTTTCTCATGGAGAAAGTGGAAAACTGTGAAGACAAAGTAAGTGCAATGTTGTACGGTAAGTTCTCCAGCATCTCTAATCCTCTTATCCACTGTCAGCTTAAGTGGAATGCCTGGATAAATGAAATTCCCTCATCATTTTAGAAGGGTGGACTTCACAGAACACTGTGTTTTCCAGAGGGTTCTGTTTTAGTTTGACTTCTGGGGTAGTGTGATGCTCAGACTTCTTCCTCCATTTCCTAGTGTGTTTCTGTTTCACTGCGTTTGCAACTGATTTACTAATAATCTACTGTGGACTTATGAACCTAGTAAGGACACTGTGTTGCTGCAATTAGGTTACTAAAGTAAATCTTAAATCAGTGTAATTAAAATAGTTAGTAGTTGTATGAAAATTATGTTGGCTTCTGGGGGAAAAAAATCCATCATGGAGACTTACTGAAAAATTATTCAGCAAGAGGTAGGAAGACAACTGTAAAATATTAAAGAAATATTAAGAAAATATCCTACAACCCCACGAGGCCTCTGTATTAAGTTGTAAAGACTGGGAGTTTGTCTTAAGTTCACCTAAACCTAAAGTTCATGAGCAATTCACACACACACACACACACACACACACACACACACACACACGACAAAATAAGAAAAGTTGCCAGGTGGTGGTGGCGCACGCGCCGGGTGGTGGTGGCGCACACCTTTAATCCCAGCACTTGGGAGGCAGAGCCAGGCGGATCTCTGTGAGTTTGAGGCCAGCCTGGACTACCAAGTGAGTTCCAGGAAAGGCTCCAAAGCTACACAGAGAAACCCTGTCTTGAAAAACCAAAAAAAAAAAAAAAAAGAAAAGTCATGGTTAAAAAAATTATTTTTCTGAATTATATAATATCCAAATAAGTGTGCATATCTTTATTTTAGATAAAAAGAAAATGCCTAAAAAATAAGAAAATGCCTAAATTGCATTTAAAAATATTTGCTTGTCAGATTACTTTTGAAACTTGGGTTCAGTCCACAATGTCTTGGCAGAAAGATTTTTGTGTCAATTGGTATTTTGCTAATATAATAGAGACTATATTTAAGATGTAGCCTAAAGCCATGAGTTAGGACTGGAGAGGTGGCTCAACAGTTAAGAGCAGTTGCTACTCTTTCAGAGGACTCAAATTCAGTTCCCAGCATACCTGTTAGGTGTCTCACAAGCACCAGAAACTTGAGTACCAGAGTATCTGCCACCATCTTCTGGCCATTGTCTGCAACTGCACTCACATGCACATACCCACACAGACCACACATATATACAAATACCACATACTTTAAAAACAAAAATCTTTAAAAACCATTAGCTGAAAGAGCAAGTTTAAATAAATGGAATAGGATATATAATAGGTTTAGAACTGTTAGATTTCTGGAACATCTTAGAGAGACAGAAGGCAGAAAAAGACCAGTCTGACCTCAGCAGAAGAGACTGTTTATTTCAAAACAGTGAAAGACAGACACTCTCCCATGGGAAAGGGATATCTGTGAACGGGGAAGAGGATACCTGGAGTTTTCGTAGGAGTTTGGGGAATGGGAAGCTGAATGAAACTTCTGGGGCTATGAGCAAGTCTATAGTTTCTCCTTGCTTGTATTGTCTGTTCCATCAAGACAGGTTATTTTGGGAGACAGGCTGACCACTGATAATGGTTTGATCAAAGCCAGCTATAACCTCATAAGAATTCTATTTTTATAGCTGAGGTACTATGTTGTTCCAAACCCTATAAAAGTTATATAAAAAAAGGAGTGGGGGTGTCCATCCTTTCTTAGCTCTTTCCTGCTGAGGAGGGTCATTATCAGGAGGGGATAATTCAGGGTCTGTGAAAGAGTGGGGGTCCTCTGGTCACTTAGCACGAGGAGAATTTTGACTTGATCTGCTGTAATGGGTCATGCAATTGTTGCCATGCATTCCTATAGAAACTTTAGAGAAATAACTAATAAAGAGCTGAGGGTAGATGATTTGCTTATAGAGTGAAATAGGAAGGGGGAGAGAGGCTAGGAGGAGGAGAGATGGGAGAGACAGAGATAGTCAGTGAGAAGAAGTTGGGTATAGAGTTGATTCAGGGTGACAGTGACTAGTCCTACTGCCAGGAGTGCTGTACCAAAGAGCCAGTGCAAGCAATCAGGGACTGCAGAGCATTGAAGGTAGGGGACGGGAGAAAACGGAGGACTCATGTGAAGACTTGTGTCTGGCCTGGGTGAAAGAGATAATGGTCCTTTGCATCCAGAGTTTCCCTATGGCATTTAAAAGGTCCTTTTGCACATGCATCAGTCATACATGGAGCTGTGGTGCTGTGAGAGTCATTGGGAGTGTTTACAAGAAATATTTTGTTTGTGTATAAAGGGAAGTTCAGTATGTAAAACATTTAAAAGACGGGGGAAAACACAGGTATGGAGATAATAAGGGAGAAAGAGTGATCAAGAGGAGGAGCTAGAGTGGGAGGAACCAGAAGCCCATACATATAGAGGTTGTAGTTGAAGTTTTTTGTCTGACCCCTGTATCTTTGGGCCCCATTCCAAACTATTCTGGATTTGTTGGTGCAGAGCTTTACCAGTCATGGATTAGGCTCCAATTCTCATACTTAGCCATAGTCAGATCTACCCTTGGAGTACTACAGCAGCTAAAGAATCGAGTTGGTCTTGAAGGATATTAAGCTGACCTGAAATTTCTTGAAGGCATTTTGAGAGCTAGTGAGACAGTGATGCTGATTGGTACAAAGAAGGCCATAGCCCAACTATTTAGCTCTGAGTACTGAAAAGCATGTCTAGACTCACAAGAAGACTGATATGTTATATGTCCCATGGCCTATTAGTCCCCAACTCAGACAACACATAAACTGCTTTTAGGGATTTGGGGCCTTGGATCATTCTTAACTGTTTCAGGCTGACAAAAGGGCAGTGTAGAAAGGCCAGCTGCTAGAATGCCTCACAGGAGGCTTTCTCTAAGGGGCCATAATAAAATTTAACAGATGGCCCAAGGTCCAGAACACAAGACAATCATTTGGTGATCACATAATGGTGATAGCACAAAGTTCTTGGAGCATGCTAAGTGAGTGAGGTAATATCTGTAAACATATAAAAAGTGAGACCATTAGTACTATTAAAATTGTCCTGAGGGCACAGTTAAGAAAATAGTTTGGGTAGTTTTGTCCTTATTAGAAGAAAAGAGCAGGCAAGAAAACCATGTAAATAATCTTTGACAAGCTTTTTCATAAGCAGTAGCAAGACTTTTTTTGTCACTTTTGTCAATCATAAAATGTAAGTAATTTGTTTGGTGAAAGAGCTTGAGACATTTTTCGTTAGCCAGCATAGGTTCGGAATCTAGTGTGTCTTTTATATTGCAACCTGATGTGAAACATTAAGAGTTTGACATCAAATATCTGATTTGACATGAGGCACACTCCAAGAGATGGAACCCATACCTGAAACTGTTTGGGTGATCAAGAACTTGAAACTAGATAGCCACAACACAGGGAAAAACCAAATACTAGTGTTCTAAAATGAAAAACAAAGTAGCAATGAAGTGACTCAGAGAAGCTTCCTCACTCAGCAGGTGGGAAAACAAAATACAGGGACCCACAGCCAGACATTATGCAGAGAATGAGAGACGTTGGAACACTCAGTCCCAAACAGCCCTAAACAGGATGTTTCCATCAAATCCCTCCCATCAGGGCTCAAGGAATCCTGCAAAAGAGGAAGCAGAGTGCCCTTTGCTTATATATTATGTTTTAAAGGGTCTCCTGAGTGTGCAAACAAGTGTATTTTGTGTTTAGATCTGTTTCTTGTGCCATTTCTTGGCCTCTTCCTTCTGTTTGTTTTGTCCTATTCCCATGCACTAGTTTTGTTTTATCTTATTTTATCATTATCTCTTCAGATGCCTATTTGTTTTCTAATGAGAGACAGAAAGGTGATGGATCTGGATGGGAGGGGATGTGAGAAGTAACTGGGAGGAGGAGAAGGAGGGGAAGCTGTAATCAGGATATATGTGACAATAAAAGGTATTTTTAATAAAAGGAAAAATGTATTTAAAAAAGTTTAACAACATGATTAACGTAAGTTTTGTTTAGCAAGGTGAAATGAAATTGTACAACTAGCTGGACCATGTATCAGCATTCCATAGAAGGATAGAGTAACAGTAATTATCTATTAGACTCCTGCATAAGAAACAAACTGTGGTGATATTTTACTTGTATGTTAATAAATAAAGTTTGCCTGGAGATCAGAGGAAATAGCAAGCCATTAACACAAAAGTCAGGCAGTGGTAGCACACACCCTTAATCCTATCACTTGGCAGGCAGGGTCTCTTTGTGTTCAAGGCCACATTGGGAACAGAGCCAAGTGTGGTGACACATGCCTTTAATCCCAGTACCAACCATAGAGACCTGGAAGTCTGTATAGACAGGCATACAGGAAGTGAGGTAGCTGGGCTAAGAGCCAATGAAAGGGCAGAACAGCAAGGCAATAAGAGCCTGGGTAGACAGAAAGTTGGGGCATTTTGGAACCTATAGAGCTGGTGAGGTCAGGTGGTTGGTGGCTCTCACTATTTCCCTGATCTCTAAGGCTTTCACCCCTATATTTGGCTCCATGTTCTTTATTAATAAGACTGCTTAGAAATTCATCTACAACAAGCACCAGGAAATTTTGTGGGAAAAGCCAGTTAAATTCAGCATCTCATTGACAATTTAAGAGAAATAGAATACCCAAAAGACTTGAATTTCTGTGAGACTGAACCCATTGATCTACTTATACATAACCAGTTTGTGTGCATGTCTGCAGATGGGGGCAGATAACCTAAGAAGATTAATAAGGATTTTTTCTTATAAATACATCAAGTCGCCAATAATACAAGTACCTGTAACCTAGAGGTGATCAGAGAGAAAATGATGAAAAGATAAGCAAAAAGATCTAGGCTTGGTCAAACAGAAACTGTCAAAATGTAGGCATAAGACAAAGGAGTTCCAAGAACAGAAAGACTATCCTAGCTCAATTACAGGAAGCAGGCTTTGAGGCCCAACTGAAACAGCAGGAGTTCCCAGCAGAAACAGTAGACTTTAGTATTGTGGCTTCTTTTAATGTTTTATTATTCAATAAAGCTCAGGAGTCACATATTAAGGAATAAATCTGATTGATCCATGGAGTGACAGAGAAATGATCACCTCACCCTCTTCTCCAACTTCCCTGACTGAAAAGATTGCACATCTTCTAAGGGCACATTATTTCTGTGTCCCTTTATTTTCTCTGTGTCCACCAGAAAACTCTATGATCCACTCTATTAGTGGTCTCAGAGTGAAAACATAAACAAATCTCCCGCAACATTTTCCTCCCTTTCTCTAAATAAGAAGGAAAGTTTTTATTAACTCTAATACAGTAAAACTATATAAATAAGAACAATTATCAGGTATTGTTTTAATAAAAAGGAAAGGTAAAACTTTAACAAAATGAAACTGTACACAGTAAGAATAATCAAGTAAGAAATAGATTCACAATGTCTAGTCCATTAATATTTGACAGATTCAGAGAAAATACTCCATTATCTATCCTATCTTAGTGAGTCCAAAGTTTTGTATCTAATTTACTTTCTATCATAACTGAGGAAGTTTAACTATAACTATTTAATCTTCAACCCCATCAGAGACCCTAGAAGGATATATTACATGAGTAAGCAGGAAGTGCAGAGCAAGCAACTTCCAAAACTATAGAAACAACAGAGACATCTGGCTACCTGGACAGTCACCCCAAGGCTTCTCTGCAATGTTGGGTCATCCATCTTCAGCCTATGGGTCTAGAATATCTGACAGAATTTTTTGTGAAGCAGGAAATTTTGAAGGACTGCCCTACCTGTCTTGGCAAAGTTTGGCAATCACCTTCATTTGTGTCCTACTTGTCCAATTTGGAAAACACTGTCAGCAGTCAAGGCAAAGGCAGTTTCTTGCCCAAATGGCTAGCTTTGTCACATTGAAAACAAACTCCATATGGAGGCTTTTCAATACCCATCATGTCATCCCTTTTTAAAGTAAATTGGTACTTCATGGAGCAGATGTGTCTCACTGTCATGAAAAGCTTTATGTTATTAAAACATTTCAAATGCCATATTCTGTAGGTCTCTGAGTGTTTGAAGACCATCTATCTATTTAAAATATATCTCTATTTGACCTTGAAAACATACCTAATATTAATATAAATTTGATTGTTATAGATGACTGACCAGCTTTCAAGGACTAAAACTTTACATTTTTGAATGAGCTGTATAGGCACAATTCCTTAAGCAAGAATAGAAATGTATATATAGTATGACAAAAATAACCTTAAATTTGTATCAATATACAAAAATCCATACCAATATAAAATATTTGAGCGTAGTAGTTGTTTTTTTTGTTTGAAAGATTTAATAATCTACCCATTCATCCTATCCTTTTTATACCCCCCTTTTTAGAATGACTATTTTCAGAAATTTCCTGGGTCCTGCCAAGCCCCCACAGTCCCATGGCTCACTTATAGAATAATCACTCAGAAGCATATATTAATTATAACTGTTTGGCCATTAGCCCAGGCTTATTACTGACTAGCTCTTACACTTAAATTAACCCATAATTCTTATTTATGTTTATCCATGTGGCTTGGTACCTTTTATCAGTTCTGCCTTGATATCTTGCTTCCTCTGTGTCTGGCCAGTGACCCCTGACTCAGCCCTTTCTCTTCCCAGAATCCTCCTTGTCTGATTACCCTGCCTGTCTACTGGCCAATCAGTGTTTTATTTATCAATCAATCATAGGAACACATATTCATAGCCTACAGAATGACATCCCACAGCAAATCAGAGCCTGGAATCTAATCTCCTTTGTTTAGTTTCTTCCCTGATCATGACCAATAACAACCTGTAACTATACCTCCACATGATAATAAACATCCATAATTCACCAAATGACTAGAAACCACCAGCTCCACCTTTTGAATATTTGGATGTCATGTTCTTAAATTACTCCCTGTTGTCTGAGGTGACAGAATCTTTGGGGGATTAGATCTTTCTATAACTTCCTGTCTTCTAGGATTGTGAGGTATACTTGTAATAGGCTTTATGTTGTACTATGCAAAAAAAAAAACTGTTTCATTTTACTAGAAACATATGCTGGAGCATTGTCAAGATTAATTTATACAGGTATTCCCATAATGGCCATAACTTCTAATAAATGTTTAATGACTGAACCAGCCTTTTCAGATCTCAAAGCATTTGCTCATTGAAATCCTGAATATGTATCTATGGTATGGTGCCCATATTTTAATTTTTCAAACTCTGGGAAATTAAATACATCCATTTGTCAAATTTCATTCCTTTGTGTACCTTTTAGGTTACTTCTTGTAGGTAATGGAGTTTGGTTATACAAAGAACAAGTAGGACACTTGTTGCCAAGTGATAGAAAAATCTTTTTTAAACCTTAGCTATTAAAGTGGTGTTTCCTATGAAAATTTGAGGCTTCTAGCACATTTCCTACCAATAGTTGATCAATTTCATCATTACTTGTGCTAGAGGGCCTGGTAGACCCATATGGTGTCTGATATTTGTTATATACAAGGGATTATTTCTAATTCTGATTATTTCTTGTAATTGAACAAATAACAAAGTCAATTCTAAATCATCTGGAATAAATTCAGCAATTTCAATATGTAAAACTACTCTTTCTGCATATTGAGAGTCAGTAACTATATTAAGAGCTTCAGGAAAATCTAATAATAATATGAGAATAACACATAATTCTGACTTTTGTACAGAATCATAAGGGCTTTGAGCCACTTCACTTATTTTACATGACTTATAACCTGCCTCTTCTGATTTATGTGCATTAGTATAGAATGTAGGGGCTCCAGAAATTGGTGTCCCTCATACCATGTGAGGAAAAATCTAATTAATTTGTTTTATAAGCCAAAGTCTCTTGCTTTGGGGTTATTTGTTGCTAATCTCTCCCCCCCAAAAAAAATTACTGCAAGCTCTTTGCCAATACTCATTTTCTGCCCATAATGAGGAAATGTCAGCATTAGTAAAAGGTACCACAATTTCTGCCAGGCCTATTCTTGATAATTGACAAAGTCTCAATTTTCCTTTCATGATCAATTCAGAATACTTTTCTGCATAGGTTGTTAAAATCTTACTCTGTTTCTAAAATAATATCTTATCTCTGCATAAGAATTCCTGTGGGAAAATATGTAGAAGACAAAATAATCAGAATACAATCAAGCTCTGGATCAAAATGATCAACATTTGCATCCTGTAATTTCTTTTCTACCAAAGCCAATTCTTTCTCAGCTTCAGCTGATAATTTTCTTGGGCTACCTAAGGCCTTATCACCTGGTAAGGTTTGAAATAAATTATTTAGTTTTTGAGTTGTTAATCCAAGTGTGGGCCATAGTCAGTTAATATCTCCCCGCAATTTTTGAAAATTGTTGAGTTCATAATTGATTTCTCTTGATTTGTACTTTCTAGGGTTGATTTTTTTGTAAACCCATCCCATATCCTAACTAATTAATAGACTCTCCTCTTTGTATTTTTTCAGGAGCAATTTTTAATCCCCAACAAGGCAAAATTTTCTTCTTCAAACATTTTTCTAAGGTGTCTGCATCAGAATCAGCTAGTAAGATATAATCCATATAATGATAGATTATAAATTGAGGAAACTGTTTACAAAGTATTTCCAATGGCTCTATTACAAAATATTGACACAAAGTCAGGCTGTTTAACATCCCTTGTGGAAGAACTTTCCACTGATACCTTTTAACATTCTGAGGATTGTTGTAAGTAGGCACAATGAAGGCAAATTTTTCTCTGTCCTGTTCTTCTAATGGTATAATGAAAAAGCAGTCTTTTAAATCGTTCACTATAATCAACCATCCTTTAGGTAATAAAGGAGGTAAGGGAATTCCAGACTGTAAAGTGCCCATTGGCTGAATCACCTTACTTATGACCATTAATCTGTTAACATTCTCCATTTTTTAGATTTCCTTTTAATAACAAATATAGGAGAATTTCAAAGACTGGTTGATTCTTCAATATGTTGAGCATTTACCTGCTTCTGTACCAGCTGTTCTAATGCATATATATATATATATATATATATATATATATATATATATTCCCCTTTAAGAATTCCCAGGTGTCTCACCAGATCTGCTGACAATGACAGCAGAAGGTGAAGGTGAATCTGTATGAGGGTAGCCAGCTGTGGTGGCGGAGACTTGGTGGGTGGACAGGCAGCTGGACTGGCTCCACTTGTTCCGGTGCTTGTGCCAGGTCCTGAAGGAATGGTCTGAGAGGGAAGTGCCAGGTGTTCCTGGAAGCTGGCCCAGGTACTTGTGCAGGGATGCACTGGGAGGGGGAGTGAGAGGTCTGAGATGTGGACTGAAGGGGAAAATGGGCAAGAGAAGCCTGCTCAGTTATGATATGATGTGGGTGACAGGGTCAGCGATGAGTGGCTGGTTTAAGTGGCTGCAGAGCCTGTGGATGGCTGCACTTGCCCATTTGGGTGCCTGGGCACATAGGTGTTGCTGGGGGTGGGGATCACAACAGGAAAAGGCTCCTGGTAGAACCAAAGTGAGAGGAAGTGGAGGCTTTAAAAGTCACCATGTGATTTTGACCCATGTTGGACACCAGTTATTGTGGCTTCTTTTAATGTTTTATTATTCAGTAGAGCTTGGGAATCAATATTAGGGAATAAACCTGATTGATCCACAGAGTGACAAAAAAAGAAAAAAAAGAAGGATCACCTCACCCTCTTCTCCACCTTCCCCTATGGAAAAGACCATGCATCTTTCAAGCCCCTCCTTATTATCTCTGTGTCCCTCTAACTCCTCTGAATCAGCCAGAAAACTCTGTGGTTCCTTCCATTGGAAGTCTTGTAGTGAAAACATAAAAATATCTCTTGCAACATAGTTGTACACTGTGTAGCCAATAACTCCAGGCTTACTCTAAGACACACACCTAAGAGACTTTTCCCCCACAGGGGAAAAAAAACCTTGTTTTTCATAGAAAAACTTGCCCTGCATCTCATTGTCATTTTAAAGTGGGATCCCAGACTCACTGGTGGTCAAGGCTGATGATATGACTGGGATCTTTCTAGGGGTAGGGAAGTAGCAGGGGCTACTCTGTTTATGTTTTGCAGTTTCTGCTGCATGGCTCTTGCAGCCACTATTTTCCCTTTATGACAAGCTATCCAAGCTTGGACATTTTCTTGACTTTATGGTTTCTCCCAGGACTGGGGGATAGGTGTAAATTAAATTTATGTTCTGGGCATAGTTACAAGTGGGAGTTGAGTGGCAGGGATGGGAGGGCTTAAAATGGGTTGGGAGTTATATGGAGGAGGGGCATTGGACCATTCTCCATTCTGCCTTATGAGGCTATTTAACTCAGTTTATATATTAAAATTGAAGCTTTCAAATTTGGGCTGGCCGTGGACATTACCCAATGTACATTGAGGCCAGATTGGGGTCAAAAGCTGACCAGGTGTGACTGTTCTGAGGTCTTCCAAATGGAACTCTCTTAGATTAGCCTACAGGTAGGCTAAGGGTGTAGCCTTTGAAACAGACAATTTGGAAGTAATGGTGGATGTGGAACCCAAGTAAAATCAGGTCTCACAGAGCCCATAGAGAGTTCCTAGAACTCTCTACTGGATGAGGCTCCAAGGGGTCATGGAAAACTTCTAGAACTTTTAACAGAGCGAGTCTTAAGACAGGGGGTTTCCCGTGAACCCCCCAGACCTAACCAGGCCACCTTTGAGTTAGGTTCCATGAGTTACCTTGCCCTGACACTTTGGCTGTGTTGGATGCACAGTCTAGTCTAATGGAGAAAGAGCTTCCATCTGGAGGTAAGATTGTGTCAGAGTGAAATGGAGATATGTGGAAGAAGAGAAACATTAGATTTTGTTTTATAAGGAATGGAGAGGTGATGGAGGAGAAAGAAGTTCTTGAGAGTAAGGAATGGGTAAGTCTACCCATCAGACTCTGGTAGGCTTGAATGAACTCAGCGAAGGTGCAGGATAATCACAGTCATCAAATCCAGAGCTGTGGGTGGCTTTCAGGACTTGGGATCACTGGGGAGGGCCCAAGGTCTTAACAAGATGGAAATGGCAGCAAGAGAAAGAAAGGCAAGGCAAAGGAATGGCTGTTTGAAAGAGACAGGGGGTCCTGCAGGTTCACTCGGGGCCCATAACTGGGTTTACACAGAATGGCAATAAAGCTCCCAGAAACAGGCCCTCTCAATGGGACTTGCACCACTCATAGGCAGAGGCCACAAAGACCAGAGGTCCCAGGTCCCAGGTCTCAGGTAGACTGATGACAGTTTAGCCTATACGGTGAGCTTGACAGGTCTTTCTGCTCCCAAGAGAATGCATCCCAAGATTAGAAAAGGACAGTAAGAATATCAAAAGGTCCTATAAAGAAGGCTTGGAGCCACCAGGTGGGGTCTGGGGCTACAGCTGTCCTTTCAGGTTTTGGCACCAAATGTTAGATTTCTGAGATGGCTTAGAGAGACAGAAAGCAGAAATAGACCAGTCTGGCCTCAGCAGAAGAGACTGTTTATTTCAAAACAATGAAGGACACTCTCCCATGGGAAAGGGGTGCCTGTGAATGGGAAAGAGGATTCTTGGGGTTTTCGTAGGAGTTTAGGGAATGGGAAGCTGAATGCAACTTCTGGGTCTATGAGCAAGTCTATAGTTTCTCCTTGCTTGTACTGTCTGTTCCATCAAGACAAGTTATTTTGGGAGACAGGCTGACCACTGATAATGGTTTGATCAAGGCCAGCTATAACCTCATAAGAATTCTATTTTTACAACCAAGGCACTCTATCAAGAAGCCTGTAAAATAAATAAAGTGTCTGTTTCATTTGAACTGTGTGGGGTATTATGTCAGTTAAATTTATTTTTAATTGTATTCATTATTATATGGTTGAGTGGGTGTACATGCATGGTGTGCACTTGGAGGACAGAGGACAAATTTGGGGAGTTGATAAAGGATGTCAAAAGATTAATTTACCATTTATTATCAGTAAAAATCCCTGCACAAACACCACACGACAGAATGGGGAATCTGAACAGAGTCACCAGTCACTGCTGCTGTTGCCGCCATGCCTTCCTCATTCGAAAGGGCCACTCATCCCTCAGCTCCACCTTTTCTTTCCATCACATCCATTTCCAATGAAAACTCCGCCTCTTGGACAAAGACACTCCTTTCAATTAGCTGGCAGACTGGTGACAGAATTCCTGTAACGTGAGGTTGCTTCTCTCCTACCTTGACATGGCTTCTCGAGATGGAACTCAGGTCATCAGGTTTTTTCCAGAATTGCCTGAGCTAGCTGAGCTATCTCCCTGCCCCATGTATTAGTGACCTTTATGTCACTTTCATTAAATACCTGACAGAAGCCACTTAACTGAGGAGTTCATGGGATACAGCCTATTTCTGTATGGCACCCAAGACTGAATC
Source organism: Peromyscus eremicus (assembly GCF_949786415.1). Classification (NCBI taxonomy): domain Eukaryota; kingdom Metazoa; phylum Chordata; class Mammalia; order Rodentia; family Cricetidae; genus Peromyscus; species Peromyscus eremicus. Next base: position 49,720,819 of record NC_081420.1, on the reverse strand, counting down.
TTTTACAGCAGTAGACAAGTGAGGCAGTGGCTTCCTCATATCCTGGTCCAGCAAGAAGCAGACAGTCACACCAGAAGCATTGCCATGCTGTCACCTCCATGGCCTGTGTCCCACCAGCCAGCCAAAGGCTCTACAATCTGACAGCCTCCACAAACGTCACCACCAGCTAGAGACAAGTTCAAAGCTGAGTACACATACAAGAGCTTGTGGGGACATTTCAAACTGTCCCATGTAAGCATGAGGTTTTACAGTATCAATAGATACAGTAGCCCCTGAAAAACACTACAACACATGGCTTCCTTTAACATAGTACCTGAAACTCAGAAGGCAATCTTTTTACATGAACATAGACATAGAAAATTATTAGGAATTATAGAAGTCTTGCTGAATTAGTAGGAAGAAAATATATTATCCATTCTGTGAGGTACTGCTAGCAGATTGGAAATGTCTGGTGACTCATGCAAAACTCTGCGTGTGTCCCCATCTATTAGAAAATAAGCATTTCTGGGTCAGTGAGATGGCTCTACAGGGAGTGGTCCTTGCTTCCAAGTCTAATGACCAGAGTTCAATTCTCAGGAACCACAAAGTAAAAGGAGAAAAATTACCCCCTGCAAGTTGTCTTCTGACTTCCAAACACACATACACACACTCACATACACACACCACACACAAACACATGCATAACCCACACATATATGTGCATACACACACACACACACACACACACACACACACACACACACACATATATATATATATATATATATATATATATATATATATATGAACCATTTATTTCTTCCCAAATTTATACAAACATTTTAGGAGCGTAAAGTGTGATGATTTTTTTTTTTTTTTGGTTTTTCGAGACAGGGTTTCTCTGTGTAGCTTTGCGCCTTTCCTGGAACTCACTTGGTAGTCCAGGCTGGCCTCGAACTCACAGAGATCCGCCTCGCTCTGCCTCCCGAGTGCTGGGATTAAAGGCGTGCGCCACCACCGCCCGGCCAAGTGTGATGATTTTTATTTTCAACTATAACCAAAGTATTTATTAATTGAATTGTACTGAGTTCACTTATTTGGCTATCTATCTAATGAATGGTATGATTTTTAATCTAATATTTCCAATCATTAGATTATAGAAGAAAAACGCAATAAAACATTTTTGTATTTTCTAATACCTTCATAAGTCACTTTGAGGACTGAGAAGATGGCTCTGAGGATATAATGTCTATCATGCAGGCCTGAGGACATTGGTTTGCAAATGCGGCACCCACATAAAAAGCTGGATGAAATGGGGTGTAACCTCGGGGCTGAAAGTCAGGGACAGGAGGATTCTGGGTGCTTGCTGGCCAGCTACTCTAGCTGAAAAAGTAAACTCCAAGTTCAGTGAGAGACCCTGTCCCCAAATAAAAATAAAGTGGAGAGTAGCAGAGGAAGACACCTGGTGTCAACCTGTGACCTCCACATGCACACATCTGGACAGGTGCACCCTCACACACACATACACTCACATTCATATTCTACACAAACACACACTCATAAATAAATAAAGACATAAATAACATTTAAGGAAATCTCTGCCAGAAGAGTAGCTTTTATGTAATGGTTCACACATAGGACAATCTGCTAACAGAAAATAAAATTATATTTTATCTTTAATTTGAATTTAATACTTTCCAGCAGAAAATTTATTTTGCTCTTTCTCTCTAATACACACACATATAGTTGTAATTAGGGACTAAATTATAATTTTTCTTTCTGATTTTGATGCAAAGCTCCTTGCTCTGGGAAGTATGAAAATGCCTCAGCTAGAATATCCTGGGGAGAGTGTCCCTCAACACTGTTTTTGAAGGCTCATTTTGCCAATGATTACTATTTATATACACAAAATAGAGGCTTCACTTCATCCAGGAAGAAGCATTTGGAAAGTATCTTTTTTTTGCTATTAGTGGAATGGGAGTTATAAAACAATTAATTATCTGGGCACTCAGCAAGTTATGTTCTGAAGTTATAGAATCCTTATTATAAACACTAGGCAAAAGAGGTATAAGAACTGAATAAAATGTTAACACATTTAAATATAGCCCCTGCCTTCATATTTACCTCAAACTGTAACCAAAAGTCAAATACACAACTGTATGACTGCAGAAGTCAGGCTAAGCGTTGTGGGGAGAGGAACAGAAAGAGGCTAGAGTAAAGACAAGATGTGTCCAGTGTCCCCAGTGTGAAGACAGGAATAGCTGGTGATAGGTGTCTGAGAAGCTCCATTACCTACCCAACAGTGGGATGTGCTAAGATGGAATTCATGGAGCCAGGGAATGACACTGTTACCACCGTTGGAAATCCAAAGCACTCAGAGAAGACAAACATACCACCAAGGGCAAATGTGGCTGCTGGACAATGCTTTTTTTCATTTATTTATTCATTCATTTATGTTGCAATAGAAAGAGTCACATTAGAAAGAGTCACAGGTTTCCTGTGGCATTTTCGTACACACCTGGTTTTGGTTTATCCTCAACCCACCCTACATCCCCATCTATCTTGTCCTTCTCTGCATCTGCTGGAGCCCTGTTTCCTGAGATGACCTGTAGTCTCTAAAATCCCCCTTTTCCACTTTCACATCACATATGTTCCATTACCTTACCAGGTCCCTTCTTTAAAGCTTATCTCCTCATATCTCCAGGATGTCTTCCCAGGTTGTTCACTGCTACTCACATTTGCTTCCACTTTGATACACATATGTAACAATTCCAGACAGGAACAAATGAAATGTTTAAATTTTTGGATGGCAAAGTGTTATGAAAAATATTTTTTTGTTTTTTGTTTTTATCTTTATCTTTATTTTTATTGTTTATTAAGTTTTTATAGTAATGGGTTTAATCATGACATTTTCATATTATTGCACTTTTTAAATTTTCACCCCCATTACCCTCTTTTATCTACTCCCCCTTCTTCTGCTTCCTTTCTCCCAAATACTCCCCACTCTGCTTTCATTGAGAAAAATAGATACAGAACTAGTCACATATAAAAGAGGATTAGCATATATGATATTTGTTTTTCTTAGTCTGTCTTATTTCCCTTAACACAGTGCTCTCCAGTTCCATTCATTTTCCTAACAATGGCACAATTTTGTTTTTCTTTATGGCTGGATAAATTCTCACTTTGTATATGTACATTATTTTTTTATCCATTCACCCATTGGTGGATATCTAGCCTTGTTCCATAACTTGGATGTTGTAAATAGTGCCATACTATGCATAGATTTGAAGGGATCTCTGTAGCATGCTGACTTTGATTCCTTTGAGCATATAGGCAAGAATGGTATAGCTGGATCAAATAGTAATTTTAGTTTTAGTTTTTTAAAAATTTCATTTATTTATTTATTTTACATTCTTACTGCAGTTTCCCCTCCCTCCTCTCCTACCATTCTTTCACCCCATCTCCCTGCACTACCGCCAATCTACACCTTCTCTGTTTTTGTTCAGAAAGTGGCAAGCTTCCCATAGGTATCAACAAAGCATGGCATATGAAGTTCTAGTAAGAGTAAGCACCTCCCCTTGTATTAAAGCTGATAAAGGATATTAGGAACATATCTAAATATAATAAACTCAATATATAGCAAACCAACAGCCAACATCAAATTAAATGGAGAGAAACTCAAAGCAATTCCACTAAAACCAGGAGCAAGACAAAGCTGTCCACTGTCTCCATCTCTATTCTATGTAGTACTCAAAGTTCTAGCTAGAGCAATAAGACAACAAAAGGAGATTAAGGGGATACAAATTGGAAAAGAAGAAATCAAAGTATCACTACTTGGGGATGACATGATAGTATACATAAGAGACCCCCAAAATTCTAATAGGGAACTCCTACAGTTTTAGTGAAGTGGCTGGATATAAGATTAACTAAAAAATGAAAAATCATTAGCCCTGATAAAGGGCTGAGAAAGAAATCAGGGAAATAACACCCTTCACAATAGCCACAAATAATATAAAATATCTTGGAGTAACTCTAATGAAGCAAGTGAAAGACCTGTATGACAAGAACTTTAAGTCTTTGAAGAAAGAAATTGAAGAAGATAGCAGAAGATGGAAAGATCTCCCATGCTTATGGATCAGTAGGATTAACATAGTAAAAATGACCATCTTACCAAAATCAATCTACAGATTCAATGCAATCCCCATCAAAATTCCAACACAATTCTTTACAGACCTTGACAAAAACAATAATCAACTTCATGTAGAAAAACAAAAATTAAAAAAAAAACATAGTAGCTAAAACAATCCTGTACAAGTGCTCTAGCTCATGTAATTAAACCTAAATTTGATTCTTTTTATTAATTTAATTAAAACATTTTTTAAGAATTTCACACATAAGTAATATATTTACAAAATTTCTATCCCACTTTCTCTTCTGCAACTTCTCCTATTCCCCCAACAACTCTCAAATTCATGACCAACAAGATGACTTATTTTTAATTATTATGTATTTATTTATAGATATGTATATAGAGATACAACCTCCTGAGTTAATTTAGTATTGCTTGTGTGTATATGTATATATGTTTAAAGCTGACTTCTATTGGAGAAGACTGATTATTCCTACCTCAACAGTCATTAATTGCTTGTACCTAGGGGTGAGGCCTTGTGAAGTTTCTCTCATCTATATTCATTGACATGTCAACTGTTGTTGACATTGTACAAGTTTTGTTTAGACAACCATATTGTTGATATTTCATGAGTGTGCTTGGCTGACATATCTAGGAGACACTACTTAATAGCAGATTCCCTGGTCCTCTTTCTCTTATAATCTTCCCTGTTTCTTTTTCCAAGATGTTCCTTGAGCTTTAGGTATGGGAGTTATAGTACAGACATAGTAGCTCTGATTCTTGACAAACAAGCACACACAAAATACTCTGGTAATATTGAGACAAATTTGAGAGGCTTGCTTGAACTCCACTAGAACAAAGAGGAAGAAGAGAGTGGAAGCCTGAAGCTCTAAGACAACCTCCCTTGTCCAGTACTAACCCAAGACCAGAAGTGGCTTTGCTCATTAATGTAGATGCCATGATCACTGAGGTGAGGATTGAGTATGGTAGATACCCAAGCTGAGGAGTTTCTGATGGCAGGTTATATGGGGATCAGGCTGTGAAATCTGATCCCTACCTGTGTTCTGAATCTATGGAGAATAGGCTACATTGAGTGTGGAGGTTGTCTCTTATTCTGTATTCCACAGACTAAGAGTGGGAATGTTGTCAATCATCCATAATCAACCTGTACTTCAAGGGAAATTGAAATTTCTGTCTTCTTGTTCTGCTCCCATGAGGCAGCCTCGATGAGGGTGTGATGGTTCCAATTCCTTGTTTCTGCTTTTAATAAATACTCATCTATAAATGTAAAAACATAGCAGTTCCTTTCTATGTTGAATTCTTTTAATTAAAATAGAAAAAAAAGCAATGTTTAAAGGTCATGGTGAGTATACCATTAACAAATAGATTTTCAAAAAGGCCAGTCTCAGTGTTTCATCAGTAACTAAGTATGCTAGAGCCTCACTCTTAAGATTGAACTGAGAAGAAAATTTGACAGTATCCAAGGCTGCTCTATGGTGATATTTTATTTGTACTGAAATGTGATTTTATTTGTATGTTAATCAATAAAGTTGCCTGAGGGTCAGAGCTAATAGCAAGCCATCACAAAAGCTGGGCGGTGGTGGTGCAGGTGCACGCCTTTAATTCCAGCACTTGGTAGGCAGAGCTAGGTAGATCTCTGTGTGTTCGAGGATACATCCAGCATTGGAGACACATGCCTTTAGTTTCAATACCAACCATAGAAGACCTGGAGGTCTGTACAAATAGGCAGTGATGAGGCGGTCATGTGGTTGGGTTTACAACCAATGAGAAGGCAGAACAGAAAGTCTTTATAAAGACAAACACACAGGAAGTAGTTCTCTTTCGGAGAGGTAGGACCACCGTGATAGTGAAGGGTAAGGTTTTTAGCTCTTAGCTATTGCGCTGACCTCTTGGCTTTTATCTCTGTATTGGCTCTGTGTTTCTTATTTAATAAGACGGTTGGTTACTTCTACACTGCTCCATCTGAGAAGGTTAATGTACTGTGTGACTGGTCAATTTAACACAAAAAGCTAAGAAAGTGTATAGGTATTATCCAGGAAGATGGCATCTCTGTAACATAAACAAACATTAAAAAGATGAACCTCCTCAGTGGGCTGGAGAGATGGCTCAGTGGTTGAGAGCACTTGCTACACTTACAGAGGACCTAAGTTCAGTTCCCAGCATCCACATCAAGATGGCTCAAAACATCCTGTAACTCCAACTCCTGAGGATGTGGGTGCCCTCTTTTGGCCTACACAAGTGCAGCACTCATGTGCACAGACACACACACACACATCCATAATTGAAAAATAACTTTTAAATAAGTGAATCTTTCACCTGTGGACTACAGGTGATGTTAGTAAGGCTCTGTGATTCCTCCAAATCTTTAGATAATTGCTTACTTGTAAGAAAACTACCAAGTAATACAATTTATATCTACCTGAAGAATATTCCCAGAGGCCTTTAAACTATGCATATGTGACTAATTGGAAGAAAGCTGTCTGCATATTATAAAATGTATACAAGCAATGAGATTTAAATGATTGTGTAAGAACGTGGTCCTATGAAAATTCTGTTTAGTTGTATAGTTCAAATAAACTCACTCACTGTGTGTTAATGCTGTCCTTAGCTATTGGTTGCATATTATGACTATTCACACCAATACCATCTTCACAGGGAATTTTCCTCAAAAAGCAATATTTAAAATATAGATCTTCTAATTAATTTTTTGTTCAATTTTAATTTTTTGTTTAGTAGTTTTGTTTGTTTACATAATGAATTTTAGTCATTTTAGCAACATTTCTTGAGTCATTTGAAAGTCTGGTGCTACAAGATCCTGTCAAAGTGTGGGGCATAACTGTGTCTCCCTGAATTTGTAATTATTAGTAACATGATGGGCTTGTAATTGGTAGAGTGATAACTTAGTTTATAACGATTATTTTACTTTTTCTTATGTATGTATGTCATTGTGGGGCTATATGCATATGAATTCACTGCCTACAAAGATTAGAAGAGGGTGTTAGGTCCCCTTGAGCTGGAGCATGGTAGTTGTAAACCACCATGAGGGTGCTAGGAACTGGACTCAGGTCCTCTAGAAGAACACCAAGCACTTTTATCTACTAAACCTTCTCTCCAGCTTAACAGCTAAGATTTTAATGCTTAGGTATTATCCTGAAAGTTTTTCATGCATTAAAATGTTTTAAAATGCATTTAATATAAAAATGAATAAAAATGCTAAAGACTTTCACAGATCAAAAGTGACATAAACAAGAGGTATGATTGTATTCTGATTTGAGAGGATTGTTCTATTAAAATAACTTAGAATATTAACAGAACCCAATTTGGTTAGAAATAGTCTTATTAATTTATACATCAAATATTCATGGAATGGCTATATACCATACACTTACAGTGTCTAGCTTGGAGAAATATGTAAATGGCAACATCTTCCCACACTATAAATTATGTAAGAACTTACACTTATAATATGTAAGTTTTGATGTTAATTTGCATATATTAAAAGAGTAATTACATGTCATTAACTTGGGAAGATTTTAGAGGTTAGGTCAGGGTTTTGTGTGTGTTGTTTTTAGTGTCTCCTCTTTTTAAGTTAACTGAGGTGGCAATTATCACAGACAATAGAAGAATATTTCTCCCTAACTATTGTGGTTAGGCTAGTATTGCCAAGGGATAGAATCTGTAATCATTCAGGAGACTGTCCTCTTTAAAGGCTGGTAGGCAGATATGTTAATTGCATTTCAAAGACCCATCCACTATGGCAAGGAGCGGGGGGGGGGGGGGGGAGTTGCCTGGCTGGGATCCTGGACTACACAAATGGTGACAGGGAGCTGAGCAGCAGCATGCTTCATGCTCTCTGCTTCCTGATTGTGGAAGTGATGTGATCAGTGGCTCTAAGCTTATGTTTCTTTGACTTCGACACACTGTCCCTTGAAATCTCCCTAAATAGTTTTTATCAGAGTATCATAGCAATGGGAAAAGAAACTAAGACACTAAAACCATATGGGTTATGTGGGAATGGCAATTTCAGGAAACAATGTTGCATATTTAATATGGACTTTCCCCCTTCCTCACTAATGAGCTAGTTTCTACTTTTGCTCTGTTGATTTTACTGTAGTCATTGCTCTCCAACTCTCAGTATTAAGCTTGTAAAACTAGAAATACTGTCTTTAAAATAATTCTGTACCAAATTATTACTACAAATTTATTATGTTTGAATGATCTAAAACCATTCAAATGCAAGCATTGAGCTAAATACATCTTTCCCACCTTGCTTTGTGTGATGAGTTCAGTTATTTTTCTATAGTTTCCCTGTATGGTTTTAGACTTAACACCCTGTAGTAACTCCTAAGAACAAGACATTTGCCAACAACTATTGTGCAATGACTATGTTGTCCTCAAGAATACAATTCTGTAAAATCATTAAGTAATTAGCCCATGTATGATTTTTCTTCACTGCTATATTTTTTTCTTATTCTTCCAAGTCAGTCTACAATGATAACCCTTGTCTAGTCTTTTCAACTCTTGAAAACCTTTTGATTTTATCTTTATTTTTCATATTAATATTCTGCTCTGAGACAGAAGTTTCAACCATTACATACAGGTTTATTGTGCCCCAAATTATCTTTTCCATAATCACTAAGAGCAGTGTTCTGCTGTGGGATGTTCTGAATGGCAAATTTGTTGCTCTGATTGGTTGGTAAATAAAACACTGATTGGCCAGGAGTCAGGCAGGAGGAAGTATAGGCGGGACAAGGAGGAGAATAAAGCTGGGAAGTGGAAGGCTGAGTCAGAATCATTGCCAGCCGCCACCAGGACAAGCAGCATGTGAAGATTCTGGTAAGCCATGAGCTACGTGGCAAGGTATAGATTTATGGAAATGGATTAATTTAAGCTATAAGAACAGTTGCAAGAAGCCTGCCACGGCCATACAGTTTGTAAGCAATATTAGTCTCTGTGTTTACTTGGTTGGGTCTGAGTGGCTGTGGGACTGGCGGGTGACAAAGATTTGTCCTGACTGTGGGCCAGCCAGGGAAACTCTAGCTACAGTGTTTCTCTCTGTTTTATCTCTTATTTACTTTCTTCTCTCTTTGTTTGTTTCTTTATTTTTTCTTTTTCTTTCTTTTTTTTTTTTTTTTTTTGAGACAGAGTTTCTCTGTGTAGCTCTGGCTGTCCGGTAACTCACCCTGTAGACTAGACTGGCTATGAACTCACAGAGATCATCTGCCTCTTCCTCCCTGAGTTCTGGGATTAAAGGTGTGTGCCATCACCACCTGGCCCTTTTCTTTACTTTAGAAATAGTTTTGAAATCTTGGGGTCAAGCATACGCCCAGTTTATTTTGAAAGCACATTTAACTCTATAATCTGTGTTTGGACATAGAAATTTTAATTCCTAAAACTAAAATTCTGTAACCCTTACAGTTTCAGACTACTAGCTTCAGATTCTCATGACCAATATTTGAGTATCTTGCTTGAACATGAAACCACTGATTTCTTATCCTTCTTTGAGACTCATTTATTAAATACGTGAAAGAAAACGGTTGGTCAAAGGAGTTTTTTTTTTTCTGTTTGCTTGGTTGGTGTTTTTGTTTTTGTTTGTTTGTTTTCTTTCTTTTTTCTTTTTCTTTTCTTTTTTCTTTTTTTGAGACAGAATTTCCAGTGTATTTCTGGCTGTCCTGGAACTCACTCTGTAGACCAGGCTGGTCTCAAATTCACAGATCAGCATGGCATACAAGAGAAGATTATTAACTATTTACCACAGTTTACTATTTGCATGCAGAACATTTTGTTTCAGTTTTATAAGCAATAAGGAGTGGATATAGTTGGAAGAAACTTTTTATATGAAAAGAGACTGTTGCAGATAAAGACAATCTATTTAACAACAAAGTAACAAATCCACAAACACTCTGAATCCTGATTCCATAGAATTTAGAGAGAGCACAGGGGTTAGCTCTTAAATCTTATATTAGGAAATTACAGCATGTTGAAGGGTCAGCTGCATGGAAGTGTTCTCAGCTGCACATTAGCTGTTCATTCTAATTCTTACGAATTTTACTTCATTAAAATGATATCCACCTAAGCTTCATACCCAGTGCCATTTTAAGAGGAGAAAGAGAGAAGAAAAGAAAAAGTAATGACATTAGCTGAAGATTTACTGGTGATAGAACTAATTTTCAAACCATTTTAGCTTTTTGTCTTCTTCCCTCTCTGTCCTCATTGCTTTTCCTCTTATTTTTTCTCTTCTTTTCATACTCTTTCTCTTTTCTTCAGTGCATACACTAACTATGTAGCTCCCAATTGGCCTTGAACTCCTGATCTTCCCTCCTCAGTCTGCTTAGTGTTGGAATCACAGGTCTGTCTCAGGCAGTTCATTTTAGGATTTCTCTGTAACCACTTTCCCTTGTGAATAATGCTATCATTTGGTCATCTTATGTCCCCGACTGGTTCCGTTGTGGGAAGTTCACTTTACATGGTGATGGTGCTGAAATAATAGAACCTTTCAGATGTGGGGCTTAGAACAGGTACTAATAGGTCATGGGAGCTGCACCCCGATGAATGGACTGTTGATGTACTTCAGGAGCAGGTCATCTCTGGAGTAGATTTGTTTCCATGGCAACAGAATATTAAAAATAATGATCCAAGTCTCTTGGTAGTCTCTCTCTCTCTCTTCCTTGCTCCACTCATATGATTTCTGCATGTAGACTTTCCCTGTACACTATTCTGCTATGTTAAGACTCAGCCCAGGCTGCTAACCAGGTTATCAGCCCTATGACCCCTCAGGCACCACATTTATGAAGGAAATAAAACAGTTCATTTTATGAGGAAATTAGTCTTAGATACTCTGGTATAGAAACACACAATGAACACACACAGAGAATTTAAAGTATCCCGAAGCTTATTGCCTTCTGTGAAAAGAGGATTTAGCAAATCTTTTAAGTTCTTTTTTACTTTTAATTTCTCTGCTTTCTGCATGACCATGGGAGGGAAATGGAAGTTATACTGTAAATGAAATAAAATGTGACATGCATGTCGGGGACACATGAAGAATAAGTAATATTCAGAATACTATATGCATAAAAAGACTGAATGCATGAAAAAGACAAACAAGAGGAAAGACAGGAGAGAAAGCCAGGCAAGTGCTGCAGTCACTGTAGTTTCTCTGCCCTTGGCCAAGTGTCACTAATTTCCATATCCAATCCCCAGTGCAGGGATGGATGAAGTCCCTTGCAGAATCATTAGCCATGAACAAGGTGCTGTGTTTACCTAAACCCAGAAGGTAGGAAAAGTAAAAGGGACAGTGGGCATTCCACCTCACAGCGTCTCCTGCAACTCTAAAATTGGTTTCTAAGAAAATAGAACTTGTGAGACTAGAGAGATGATTGAGAGGGATGGTTCTCAATGGTTGAAAACCTCTGCCTTAGAGGTTAAATGTGTATACTGCTTCTGCAGGGGCCCAGAGCAGGTTCCCAGAACTCCTGTAGGGGGGCTCACAACTGATGTAACTCTAGCCTCAGAAGATCTGATACTCTCTTCTGGCCTCTTTGGACATACACACACACACACACACACACACACACACACACACACACACACACACCCCTAATCTTTAATAACCAAATCAAGAAACTTCCTTATATTCATTACAGTCTTTCTTGCACTCTTGAAGAAAGCTGGTTGAAACTAGAGCTTTCTAGTTTTACATTTATTTTAGGATAGAAAGTTCTGCATTGTCACAAAGAGATAAATAGGTAAGCATATGGGAATTTTTATAAATGTGTTTCAAATATTTTTTCAGAGTTTTAAAAATGATATGTAATTAGGTCAAGCTATCCAAATTTGCATTTCACTTGAAGTAAACCACAGATATCTAAATTACAACACCTTCTCTCGACTCAGAACATGGCCAGATTCCTTTTACACCCTACAGGTGTGAATGGAAATGAACTCATTAACTAATGAGGGTATTAACTAATAAGGATGCTAATTCTGTAGCCTCATTTTTTGAATGGTTAATTTGAAATCTTGTATAGTATGCTATTAGATTATGTAGGTAATGTGAATTGTGTGTAAATTAATTTTTAAGAAATTACACAGCATTATTAATGACTATTTAGCATTGACACATAGTAATACACATTTCCCAGTTCTCCCTAGAGATGATTTTAATTACACAACTGTTTAAACTTTTGAGTTCTTGTGATATAACTTTGAGGTTTTTAAGCTAAACTTTGCCCCCATTCTCTTAATTTACTGGCAGATCAACTTCATCATGATTTAAAATAATGAATTTTAAGGTTGAGCCAATGTTTTTTTATTTACTTTTTTATTAAGACTTTTTTATTCATTTTACATGTCAACCACAGATCCATTGTTATAAAAGTCCTGTTTATCTAAAAACCTCAAGCCAAAACCAAATCAATGGTTTTGTAGTATTTGTCTTGAACCTATTTTAAATGTGAGGAAAACCCTGTGTAAATCTTTTATGATCATGTCAATTGACTTTGACGGTTGTCCAGTGACCATTCCTTTTAGCAAAAGCTAAGGGCAAAGGCTTCAATAATTAATGGCTTTAAATCCATGTGGGAATTAGTCATCTAAATCTGCACCACTGTTACCCACTCACAGTGACATTCATGCATGTCCTTATTGAAAAAACCTGCAATGTTCTGAGGCTTTGCTGGTCACTGGAGGAGCCCAGGGAGAAAAGTCAAGGTCAAAATTGTGTGACATTTGCTCAGAATGTTAGTGGCATGGTAATGGTGCTTTGATCCTGAAATATTGTGATGTATGGAGGAGAAAACAAAGGAAGGCCAAATGCAGCCTCAAGCAGTCAACAGATGCTTTGCAAGGTAAGCTGTGCCTCTGCTGAGATGGTCAATTCTCTTCCTGTAGTGTATATAAGCCTATAGACTAAGATGTCTTTTCCAGCAATGTAGTGTGTGTGTGTGTGTGTGGTGTGTGTGTGTGTGTGTGTGTGTGTGTGCGCGCGCGCGCGCGCGCGCGCAGGTTAAAATATCTCCTGTAGTATGCATTCATTCATTTTTCTTGTTTAGTTTTAGTTTTGTTTTTGAGACAGTCTTGTCTCAAACTCGTGCAGCTGAAGATGACCTTGAACTCTTGATTCTCCTGACTCCACCTTCATGAGAGTTGAAATTATAGGCATGCACCATTATATTTGGTTTATGTGATACTGTGGATTGAACCCATGGCTTTGTGGGTATGCTAAGTGAACACCCCCATCCCATATCTGCTCATTTTTAATAGATTCTCTTATAAATAATATCACAAAATTAAAAGCTAGAAATAAAAAGTATCAAGAAAACAAAGCAATGAAATTGTGTACTATTTATTATGATTAGTATGACATGAGACTGATCATTTACATCATCATGCAGACAAATAGCACACTCTAAGTCATTGTAAGTAAGCACTAATAGTAAGAATAAATGGTGACAGGGTTGGAGGATGGCTCAGCTGGTCAAAAGCTTTGCCACACAACTGATTGATCCCCAGCACCTATATAAAGAGCCAAGCATTAGGAAGTATCTGTAGTCCTAACTCTAATCCTTCCTAGTTCTCACAGGCTAACCAGTCCAGGCTAATTAGTGAGCTCCAGAGTCAGCAAGAGACCCTTTCTCCAAAGAGTAAGATACATAGGGATATGGGAATTGATCAGTGGCTGTTTTGTACTTTCTGCACAGTTATAAGAACCAGTGTTCAGGCCTCAGCACAAAAATAACCAGTTGGGCATCTTGCAAATATAACTTTATCACACACACACACACACACACACACACACACACACACACACACACAAGAATACACAGAAGCAACAAGGAAAGAAAGAAAGAAAAAAAGAAAGAAAGAAAGAAATGAAGGAAGGAAGGCCACACACCATGGTAAACATGTAATAGAAAAACCATCCATTCCATTATTATGGTCTCTGAGCTAAGTGGGATTTTCTTTGTTTTGCTTATGGGTTCTGTGTTATTGTTTTCACAGTGACAATTAATTTAACAGTGAATTTGTGCTTCAATAATGCACTTTCAGCTTGTCATGTTACATGGTTGAGAGGACAAAAGCTGAATTTGTAACTGGAGTGAGGCCTTTTCTGAATACAAAAGCAAGACTCCTTAGAATTTCCAAGGTGGGTAATGTGCTGTGAAGGATGAAATATAAACAAGTTCAAATGATGTTTCTATCCTTCACTGCCCAAATAACTTAATCAAAGTTCTCTTAATCATTCATTACCAAAAGTTTTCTTGATTATTATGTTCAACAAGTTGTACAGATTTAATGGAAAATGCTTAATAGCTTTGAAAACCCATCTGAAACATATTTTAAATCTGCTGGTAAATACAGCGAGCACATAATTTTTCCTTTTTGGTTTGATTTTGAATACTTGAAGAAAGCTAGGTCTTAGAGGTAGCAAACCTCATCAGGGGTTATCTGGCTTTCAGACCTTATCAGGGGTCATCTGGCTTTTTTCAACCCTAGCATGTGCTGGAAGTATACTTTCTGGGAGACAGGATGTGGACAAATGATCCAGAGAATTACTACAAGATAATTGCCCAGAAAATAGTTCTATTTGGTGACTTTTGTCAAAAGCAGATTGATTTATTCTTTATTAACTCAATTCAGAAATATTAAATGTCTAGCAGGCTTGCTAATGAAAATAAATGATCAAGAAATACTTATCCGTAATTCTTGCTTTCGCTGACCAAGAAAGGCCATGTATCTCTGAATCTGTGTTCTCCCCTAGAACAGTCAAGATTAGAACATAGGTGGGGCACACCAAAGTGTGGAGACATTACCCCAGAACAGTCAGAATCAGATCATAGGTCGAGTGCACTAGAGTGCAGAGACATTATAAACATGTCCATGTGGTGGAGTTATTATTATTGTAAGAATTATGAGTTTTGTGACTGATTGTGAATTTCTATGATTTTTATACACACACACACACACACACACACACACACACACACACACACACAAAGAAACAAAAAAACCCCAAAATAAACAAATAAAAAAAAGCAGAAGAGAGGGCAAGAGAGATAGCTCAGTATATACTATTTTTCCAGAGGACCCATTTCCAGAGTCAACCTCAGGCAGCCTACAACAGCTTGTAATGTCAGCTTCAGAGGAATCCAACAACCTCATACACTCTTCTGGCTTTCTTGGGTACCTGTACACACAGGTATACACACATACATACCATTTTAAAAACTTTTTTGGAGATTATAATATAATTGCATCAGTTTCCCCTTCCCTTTCTTCCCTTCAAAGCTTCTCACGTCCCCATCCTTGTTTTTCAAATTCAGTCTCTTTTCCCCTTAATTGTTGTAATATACCCATATTTATATATTCCTAAATACATAAATGCAACTTGTTCAGTCTGTATAATGTTCCTTTTAGGAATTTTTTCAGGGCTGGCCACTTGGTATTGGTAGTTAGTTGGTGTGCTCTTCCATGGGGAAGGCAAATTTTGTGCCATTCTCAGTATTCCTTAGCTCCTTGTAGTTCTTTATGCATTGATGAGATCTTGTGAGCTTTCCCTCATCCACAGTAGCACGTCTATTGATACTGGTTTTGTTCAGCTGATGTTTAGGCAATCATGTTGGGGAGACTTTATGAGTGTAGCTTCTGACATTCCTAGAAGACACAATCTCACAGCAAACTCCCTGCTTCTCTGGTTCTTACAATCTTTAAACACTCTCTTCTGCAATCATTCCTGGGCCTTAGGCATGGTTGTGTTGTAGATACATCCCTTGGGACTGACTTCCATAACTCTTCATTTCGATTGCTTGTAGTTCTCTGTAACGGTCTCCATTTATTGCAAAAAGAAGTTTCCTTGATGAGGGGTGAGGACTATTCTTATCTGTGGGTATAAAGACACATATTTAGTATGTAGCTAGGGATTATGCTACTTTAGTAAAATGGTGGTTGTAGGTTCTCCAAGATCCATGACTTAGTAGCCCTGGGTAGTTGGCTAGGTTTCCAGTACCAGGCATGGTTTCCCTCTTGCCAAATGGGCCTTAAGTCCAATTAGAGAGCGCTGGTTACCAACAAGGTATGTGTGCTACTACTGCACCCTGAGGCTTATTGTACCATGCTGGTTGTTGCAATTCATAGGCATCATAGATAGGTGGACTGTTGGTTGTTTCCTGCCTTTGGAAGCTTGCTTGGTGCTTTCAGGTACTATGGAAGCTAGACCTCAGGGAGGAGGCTTTCAGGTCAGTTACAGTTCAGGAGCCTCTGAGCCTTGCGTTTGATTCAAGTGCTTGTTGTCTTCATCAACAGGAACTTATCTTCTACCTCTGTGAGCCAACCAAGGGCAATAGCGAGAGACAGTAATGTTTTGGGAGTTTCTTGGAGAGCCCACACCAGCAACTCAAAGGAAGGCTTCTCACACCTGGTGTAGAGATTTTTTATTAGATGGTCTATGGCTCTTGTGGGGATCTTGTCATCCCAGATGGGAAATTTTCATTTAAACTATAGATGTATGTTTATATACAGACTTATATGTATTATAGGTGTTTCTAAATATTAAATAGTTAATAGTAGGATTCCCTAGAACTTTTCACACACCCTTACATTATGTCACTCTTCTCCCTCCTTCTCTCCTTCTGCTGTATTCGTCTTCCTCCCCCCACCCGTAGTTAGAACCCTCATTTCCCATTTACTCGATCAGAAAACCTGTGCCCTGCTATTCCACTCACCGTTGCTCCCCTTTAAAGAGAAGAATGAAGCTGGGTGGTGGTGGCACACGCCTTTAATCCCAGCACTCGGGAGGCAGAGCCAGGCGGATCTCTGTGAGTTCGAGGCCAACCTGGGCTACCAAGTGAGTTCCAGGAAAGGCGCAAAGCTACACAGAGAAACCCTGTGTTGAAAAACCAAAAAAAAAAAAAAAAAAAAAAAAAAAAAAAAAGAATGAAACAGAAAATAAATTTTGTGAGAACCGTATATTCTTATTTGTGTAATCATTATTTTAGTTATAACTTTTAAGAACTAACTCATATTTGCTATAGCAACTTGAGCTGAATTGCCTCTAAAAACATGAAGCACACTTAACGATATTTATTTCATATTCCGGGTAATATCTGGTTGCATCTGCCAGACTTCACGCTGTGACAAGCACAAGTATTTGTGTTTTCAGAATCCAGTAAATCCCATTGCTTCAGGGTTATGTTAATCTTCCTCAGCTCTCCAAGGATAGCCAAATTCTCTTGTTATTCAAGTTCACTTTCTAAATTATTTTATTTTATTGTCCCAATTTCTTGTCATGTGCATGTCAATAGTTTTTAAAATGTATTCCTTTGTTCTTAGTTATTTCTGAAGAATTAGAATATAAAGGCAATAAAAGCTTTTGATGAGTGGTAAGTGACAAAACGCAAAGAAGGTGAATTATACTTTTATTTATGTTTTATATTAATATGAATGGATATTAGCTTCTTTTTTTCATTTAATAACTTTTTTTAGCTTCTTAACTGGAAGTTCAGCAAAGAACTTCATGAATTTGATCTTGTTTTGGAGAAACATCATAAATGAAGTGGAATGTAAGAATTTTATAAGAGCTATTGTGATATAAGTCAGGAGTGTGAGGTCTGGGGGGCTGGCAGGTGGGGGCAATGGCAGAGAAGGGGCTGAGGGAGTTGTGTCTGTGGAGTATACCACTGTGGAAGAGAAAGCCACTGTGTGCCAGGAGATAGATAATTGCTTTAAAAGGCTCTGTGTTGAGCTTGTACAATCCTCTGGATAATGTAAACGTTTGACAGAGAAATAAGAGTTGATGTAGCTCAGCACTGGGGTTACATTTCTTCTGCTAGATTGAGTTGTTGAGGTTGGATCGCCAGCACCACAGAAAAAAGAAAATTGCAAATTCATGTAAAAAAATCATTTAAAACTCTATAACCAGATGCTTTCAATTTTGTTTAAAACTTGGAAGAAGAAAAAAGCACAGGAAGGAAATGAGAGTAAGTGACACTCTAACTCTATCTAGGCACAACTTTAAAAATTAAAACTATGAAATATTTATAAAGTTAATGATAAAATTTGAAAGAAACGTTCATTAGGCAAAACAATTGAAACAAAACAAGAGCTTAGTTAAACTGTGATATATCATATATTATAGAATATATATACATATTTTATGTTATCTGCATCATTATATTAATTAGATATAATAGGTGAATAAGTTGTGTATCTTTCATTATAAATTATATTATTCATTTTACATATATTAATGGATAAATAAATAATGCATCTAAGCATAATCTATTCCTCCCATCCTCAGGGATTTATTTCCACTTTCTGCCCATGGAAACTCTGTCCTTCTTCACTGGAGTTGCTTACTCTTCAGTCTGTACTGGAACCTTATTTCTAGGATGGTTTTTTCCTGATTCCCAATTCATATGATTCTCTGACACTTTCTATACAAGAGGATTGCCAAACTTCACAATGTTATACTTGTCAGAGGTCAACTTCTATGCTGGATTCTAGCAAAAGGAGACATATGTCATAGTTCTGTACTATGGCATCCTTATGACATTTTATTTGGTACACTAAAAGTTATTTGCCATTCAAATGACCTTAGAGAGCTCATTATCAACCATTAGAATATAGAAATGAATAGGCAATTGAAAAGAACTTACATGGATGCCCAAATTATACCTTGTTATACTTTGATGATAATACAAGAAATAAAAATTATTGTATTTTATATATCATACCAGTTATATACATCTATATCTATGTATCCACTTTCTAATATGAATACCTGTATTCTTTGTCAAAAGGGAATTAACAATAATTGATGTTGTGAGTGTGATGAAATGTACCTGAGAAATCACTCATCCTGTGAATCCCACTTGCTAAAAATTCTCTATAACAACTGAGTGCTATTCACCTACAAAACATATTACTAAAATAATTTCTTGTATGTGAGTGTATGTGATATAAAGCTTCTGACAATACTTCTAGTAAAGCCCATAAGTAAATCCTTAAAATCAGAATCAGCATCTCCTTGGTTATGCTGAAGGTAGCAAGGGGAAGCAGTGCCACCCATACACTGAGTAAATGTGCTCACTTGACACAACAGAACTACAGTAGGTAGAATGTATGAAAAATCATGAATGAAAAGAAGTTTCACAAATGACTCTCATTTGTGTATGCAGATGGATGAGTCTCAGGTTTCAAAATGAATTCATCTTCCCAAATCAAAGTTCCTAGTAGTAGGAAGTTAGTATCATTAAAATTGTGATTAAATTAAGAAATGTTAAAAATCTGCCTAATTATCTTCTGAATGAGGAACAGTGTGGAGGTGAGTGTCTCCCTTCTTTTAAATCAAGGAACAGCCACTCATTTATTTCAACTACTGTATTTTATTCAGCCTAATTCTATTAATAGGGACAATGAGCCATAGGCAAAGGTGTCAGACTAGAACATTTTGCACAACACTACACAGAGCAGTAGGATCCCAGCCTCCCAAGGCTGGGGAAGTCCTTCAGGCTTCATCCATCCAGCTCTCAGTGGAGGAAGGATCCTTCAACCAAAAGAATGAAGTCTGTAAAGCCTTTGTGTTTAAAAGGAGACCGTTTGAAACCACAAGTATTTGCTCCCATCCACATAAACTTGTCTCATTCTGCTCAATTCATTGTGTTTTTCATTATCAGAAATTGGGGGATCACTCCAAGTGGATTAGTGGCTCACCAAGATCTTTTATCTCTTGGGTGAGAGAAATATTGATTTGTATGATTGTCTATTTGAGCTCAAACCAGTAAGATATTTCTGTGTCAGTTATGAGGAAGAAAATTTTCTCACTTTCTGAAGAAGTGAGAATTTAAAAATATATTAATTGATTTGCATGTAGAGTTTGGGGAATTTGCCGCCATGTGGGAGTGGAGGTCAGAGAATGTGCAGGTACCATTTTTCTCCCTCCATCCTGTGGGAGCTAGGGATTGAACTCTGTTCACCAGGCTTGAAGGCAAGTGCTTTCACCTGCAGGGCCGTCTTTCCAGGCCAGAAGTGAGAGCTTTTGTTTCTGTGTTTATCTGGGCTGAACAAACTAGGATGGAAACCATGTATCTATGGATTGCAATGGAGCATGAGGTTTATCTCAGGCGTGTTTTCTACTCTCTGTAGAGTATTGCTGAAGTCTATGAAGAAGACCCAATTTGGAAAGGTGCATCTGCTGGCTGCTGGGCTTTGTTCAAAACCAAAAATGAGTGTTGCAGGGCCTGGCATTTCGGTGCGTGTGTATTCTAAGCTATATTATGGGGCCAGCATGAAGTTGTTTATATCACAGTAAACTGAGTATTTATCAAGGCAGATTAATGAGGGCCTCCTTGTGTGTTATCTTGTTTCCTTTTTGTTTGTTTGTTCATTTTAATAGATAGACTCCACCTTACAAATCTGGGCTGTGATTTCTGAAGTAGATCTTATAAATGGTGTACATTCATTCTACTTAAAAAAATAATCTTATGTGGATGGTGTTTTGCTTGCCTGTATGTCTGTTTACCACTTGGGTTTCTGGTGCCAGTGGAGGCCTGATGAAGACATTGAATCCCCTGAAACTGGAATTTCAGAAAGTTGCTGGGAATTGAACCTAGGTCCTCTGGAAGAGCAGTCAGTTCTTTTAATTGCTGAGCTGTCTCTCCAGCTACCACATTACATTTTTAATAATGTCTAGAAGTTGTATGTTAAGAAAGTTAAACACAGTTGTTTATATGGAATTTCCAAGAATTACACACACACACACACACACACACACACACACACACACACACTGTCACTCCTATTCAAACACTCTCATATATTCACACATTTTTATACACATGCATGCTGACACTCATGGATACATACTTACAAACACTCAATCACATATATTCACACATTAAAAAAACTCCCATCACTCACACACATTTATACAAGCTCAATACACACTCAAAGTCATACACATGCTTACAATAACACACACTACACACTAATTTTGGCACAGTTCAGAAGACACACATCCACCCACACATTGAAAACCGTATTTATTCACACATCTATCTACATATGCACAAACTCTCAAACACACATTCTTCCAGATTCATCAATGTACACACAGTGCTTTACATAGACACTCACTCAAGCACAAACTCTAGTTGCCATTACAGGGGGGAAAATAGTCAGCTCCAATCTCAAAATCAGCTATAGAACTCGGGAGTCTAATCCTGCCATAGAAGGACTATAAGGAGAAGTGTTTCCAGAATTTTCCACATCCTCTGCATGCAGGATGGCTTCAAAGAGGTCATGAAGGTAAAACTTCGGGGGCCATGCACAGGTAGGTCCCATCACTCAGAAAGGTGAGAGACAGAAGAATTAAGAGTTTGCCATAAACTTGGACAGAAAGTTATCTGTAGTTGGGAGGGAAACTGAATAGAAAGAAAAGGCAGAGTACCATGAAGCAAGGGAGAAGAGGCATGACCTCCCAAGCAGGTGACTTCCTCCTTCATTGGTCCACATGTCTTCCACTACAGAGTTGACAGAGCACTTCCCAAGGCAGAAGCTTTCATCCTTGAAATGGAATGCACTAGCCAGGCACAGTGACGCACACCTGTAATCCCAGCAACTGAGAGGCAGAGGCAGGCAGATCTTTGTGATTTTGAGGTCCCCAGTCTGTGTTGTAAATTCCAGGACAGCCAGGGCTGTGTAGAGATAATCTATCCCAATAAACAAACAAACAAACAAACAAATAAATAAAGCAGATAGATAAAAATGGAATGCATAAATGTAAATGTGAAACTCTTGATGAGGTCTCTGGAATGCCATTCACAGAAGACAAAGATGTAAGCAATCACTGTTACTGTTGTCGGAAATGGTTTCGGGTGCATTTTAAGACTGTTCATTCCTGGTCGTAGATTCTCAGAGCCTCCAGAGCAGGTGGTGGCTTCATTGCTTCTGCTTCCCTAAGTGCAGTCTGTAGGAGGATGTGCTGGAGGAAACATTGAAGGGAAAACAAAAACCCGAAATTCTAGAAAATTTAAGATGCACAGGTCTTCCTCATTTGCAGCCTTTTAATCCCCCAGCCAAGGGAAGCATAGCACAGATGAAATGACAGAGCACTTTGAATTGGCACCTCTGATTTGACTCTTTCCCCATCTAATTTGGGGACGCCATTTACCTTCAGGCAGTCCAAATGCCTTCATGAAAGAAAGTAGTTACTGCAAGGAGGATCTGTTTCCAAAGGGATCCTCCCAGTCCTAAAGGACGCAGTGAATGTGAAATGGTTTCATAGTCAGAAATCACAGTGAAAATGTCAATTAAGTCAATTATATAATGACATTCTGGAATGCTAAACATATGCTGTCAGCCAATGCTAAAAATCTCAATTTTGGGAAGAGTCTGGTAACAGAGCAAAAAATATGTTTTCTAATCCCTGCCTGCCTTTCCTCAAATGACTTCTTGGGTGTTTGTTTTCCTTTTAAAGTAGATGCTTTCCTTCCATCTGAGCAAGTAATGCTTTGTACTCCCACCAGTTATCAGTGAAATCCAACTGTCCTCATTTGACCGGGACCATCAGAGAAACGAAACACCAAAACTTAGGTTAGCACACACTGCTGTTCACAGAGTAACACTATAGGGTTTAGAACCTTAACTGCTTCATCTTTATTTATCTATAGATAGCACAAGTGAACATTTAAGTACTGATTGAAGACATGTATGCAACAACACCTTCTTCTGGTCTCCAGGCCACCCCCCCAACACACACACACACACACACACACACACACACACACAGAGAGAGAGAGAGAGAGAGAGAGAGAGAGAGAGAGAGAGAGAGAAAGAGATAAAAGAAAAATAAAATAAAATAATCACTTCAATAGCAGTGTACAAATTTAATGTCTAATTAACCTTCCAAACTTTGAACATAACCTGTATAATTTGAGAAAAATTTATCCTTTTTGTTTTCATAGACATATTTTAGGGGAAAATGTTTGTTAGAAATAATACTTGAAAAATGTCAAAAAAGTTCGCTTGCCAGTTGATTTTTAATGTTCCTCACACACACAAAATGTAATGTACGTTTTCAAAAACTGTCAAGCTTACACTAATGAATATTAACCTCTCTGAGTGGTAAGAAATAGAATTTCTGATCAATCAAGCACAGCCGTTCTTTTAAATGTTTAAACCTCTGAGGAGCCTGATTCTTTCACCAGAGCTCACACTATTTTCCCAGTATCTAACTCCTCTGGAGGTGGATTGGCTTGAGTTCATGCCAAGCTGTTTCAGTTATGATGGTCACAGTTAGCTTGGGACACTAGAGATAATGCACAGTCAATAATTTACAGAAAATGATTTCTCATTGTTTTGGAGGCTGAGAAGTCCAAGTTCATGGTGCTGATATAAAGAATGTCTCCCAAGGTCCTGCTTTCTCCTTCCTATGGGGCCCCTTCTTCTGGTTCCTGCATGTGGACTACATGAGGGGTCTACCAGGAAACTCTTTTTATAAGGAACTATTCCCATTCATAAGAGTGCTACCGTCATGGCTAAACCACCATCCTGTAAAGCACCCTTTATTGCCTTTGGTGGGTAATAAAGATGTCAGCATATAAACTTGGGACTTAAGGGAATGGTATACTCATTCTAACCATAGTAAGCCTGAAAGAGGCCGTCCAAACGGACAAAAGTAACTAAAATTTATTTTAAAACTCACTGAGAAGTTATCTCCCAGATTTGGTTCTCTATCTGTCCTTAGTCAACCTAATCTCTGAGATCAGAGAAGGTTCCAGAAGGCCCTCCACACTGAGATGCCTCTGTGGCTTCATTGCATGTGCTTTCTGAGAGCTACAGCAAGCAGAACCTATGCTGTTTTAGGTAAATGCACAATTTTAACTTTACCAAAGTAACTTAGAGTTATGAGGAGTGTAGGAAAACAACATAGCAGAGGTCCTAAATATCTCAGAAACATTGGGTGTATTTTGATTGACATTGCCAAGACTTGAAAACGAAAAAGTAAGCAACTAGTAGATAAAGCTAATGCCCAGTATGCACAGAAGCCAACTTTATGGTGCTGATTTTTGTGTTTGTTGTTTTTTATTTGTTTTGTTGTTGTTGTTTTGTTTTTAAATGTAAATGCATTTTTGAGAAATCAGTTATTTAGAATGGCAAAAATAAAATGGCCAACTCTGCCTTCTTTGTCAGTTGGTCCTGGAGGACTTAGAAAAAGGAAAGGGAAGCTGCTGACTGACCGGATGGTGGGCAGTGCTTCAGGATTGATTTTAGAGCTGTAGATGCTAATTGTGCCTCTTTTTCGGTCTCATGTTTCTTTGTGGAGTGGGTTATATTGTGTACAGGGGACCTTGAGCTTATGAAATCTGACAGACATGGCTGGTGTGCCAGGATCCTAAGTGGTGGAGGACTGCTCTGGTTTTTTGAGATTTCCTAATATTTCTGTGCTGTTTGTCTTCTGTTTCTTTTAACTTACGACTGCAGGATAATGAAAAAGATGGAAACATCTGTAACACAGGGGCCCTGAGTAAGCTTTGGGTCTTAATTACTCTCAAACCCGAGTAAGGACTGTGGCTACTTGGCCTTAAGTACCATTGAACTCTGTAGTTGTCAGAGCTTGGATTTATTTGACTGTAAGGTTGTGGGGTTCATAGGGACTCCTGTTAAGGGGTACACCACAGCCTTTACTATTATTCTCTGGAAAGCCATGTAATAGTACCTCTCAAGGCACTGTATGTGGAACATACAGTTTCAAGTGTTAAACATGTGTATGTAGACAGTTGTCAAACATCAAGAATACACTAAATAGTGGTTAAAATGAGGGGGTATCATGCCTTTGGAGTTTTTACTGAAACCAAATAAGTCTGTTCATGGTGGAGACAAAAAATGGTCCAAGCATTAAGATGTGGTAAATTTCTTAGTGTTAGAGGGGTGATCAAGAGCACGGAGCTGTTCGTCTGAATTTGGCTTATGAACTGATCCTGCCTCAGAGCTTGTACTAGTGAACTGCTAACTAGGGACACAAGCTAACTGAAAGCAGACGAAGGGAATAGATTCTTGTAGCATATAGCAGGGCAAAGGCAGTAAAGCCAGGTGTCAGTGAATCCCAGGCAGCCACAGATTCAAATGAGGGCTGTTGGCCAATCACTTGCCTTGGTGGGTGCCCGCCTTTCATCTTCAGTCCATAATGTCATTTTGACCACACCACTTGCTAAAGTTTCCCAAACTAGTCCTGTTTCATGAATATTCTTTGCTTAATTAAACCAGGGTGTATTTAACTTGTCGAAGAGCTTTTCTTTCAAACAACAGACTTTCATTTCATAGAGACAAGACTTGACAATCCAACAAATGATCATTTTGCTAATTCCATATTCATGGGTGACTCATGACTCCTCTAGCAATACTGTCAAGCCTCCTTTGTGAGGGGCGACAGCTGCTTTCCACTCAGCCTCATCACCAAACAGTTGTTCTTTATGAAGAGGCTGTGAAAGGAATAATTCTTTTGCTTAGCACGGAGGTAGCTTTCCATGTTTAGAAGAGTAAATTTAATGAGGACTACATATTCTACTGAAGATTTGTGCTTTAGAACACTCAACCCTCTTGAACCACAAGAATGGCAGTGGAGCACACTTCTGTAGAATGAAGAGACTAGAGCATAGATTTTATTGGTTCACTGTTCTCCAGACAGCGTTATGATCTATGATTTTCTGAGGTACCTACATGTTTTCTAGGCAAAATCCCACTGTGAGACTTATGGAAATTCATGCATAAGATTTTCCATGCATGCTAAGAACTTTATTTTCTGTGTTTCTAGTCAAAAGTCCACAGCTTATAGGCAATTCTCATGCCTTTGATTCCTAGTAGTCTTGTGGGTGGTATTAATCACAGGGCTACCTTCCATCAAATTTTATTCTCCCCATTCTCAGTCATGGATGATCACAATACCAGATCACAATCCAAGGAGGATCTATTTTTATTAAAGAGGTATAATTTTCATTATTGCAGATTGTGTGCTAGATAGTACTGAATAAGACCAACATTTGGGCATTTGGGTAGATTGCTAAGAAAACACGAAATATTTTAATGGTGACATATATGAAATTAATCAAACTGACTTTAGGATTTTCTTTTACCAAGAAGAGACAAGGTGTGTGTGTGTGTGTGTGTGTGTGTGTGTGTGTGTGTGTGTATGTGTGTGTGTGTGTGTGTGTGATTAGAACAAAGGAAGACAATCAAGTATGTTGAAGCTTGGCTTAGCTATTACAATAGCAAAAGCATAGGCATCTTTTTTCTCCCTCTAAGGTTATTCTTGATAACACAGTGGGACATTGGAAAAATAATAAAAAAAATTTGCTATTGAATGTAGAGAGTTGGTTACTTCTGTTAAATCACTATTACAGCCCCTGCCCCCTCTCTAGCTCTCTATAATAAGTGGTCTATGTGTGGTCACTCAAGATGATGACTGACATCTCATTAGCTCTGCTCACCATGAAGCTGTCACAGAAAGTACTTTCTTTCCTTTATCCATTTGTCCCAACAGGGTTCCAGTACTGTAGTAGGAAGATGTCAAATACCATTCTCTTAATGCCCAAGAGTAAGTGATTTCCTTTTCATTTTCTTGGCCAAGTCTTAGCCAGTTCTTTCGTCATTATTTTCCAGGAATGACTTGTAAACCCTGCAATGTCATACATTCTCTACTCCCTCAAAAGTTTTATTCTTTTCTGCTAAGTAGACTTTTCCCAACTGAACTAAACTTTTGCAGAAAAAGGTTTATGTTCCTAAAATGAAGAGATTAACTTCTTAGTGTGTCCCCGTGTATTTTCTTCTAGTATTTTCATGTCACATATTTTAATTCAGTTTGAGATAATCTGTGCTCATGGTGAGATGTAAGGGTCTGATTACATTCTTTTGAACCTGTATATCCAGTTTCCCCATCACTTTCTTGAAGAGATTTTTCCTTTAACGCATCATGTTCCTGGCACCTCAGTTGAAATTCTTTTGTCTAGAAATAGAATATGGGGCTATCTGTTTTCTACCATTGGTTCACATGTCTGTTTTAATATCAGCACCCTGCTGTCATGGTTACTATAGTGTGGTTATCTGAGATTAGGTCCTGTGATGTTCCCATTTTGTTATTTTTACTTGAAATTGCTTTGGGGTCTTTTGTGGTATAATAGATATTCTTGGACTGTTTTTCTATTTCTCTGAAAAATTTCATTTGTATTTTGATGGTAATTGCATTAGATTTGTAGGTCACTATATGTAGTAATGGCATTTCAGGGTTTATTTTTCCAATGTAGGGACATGAGATATTTTTCATTTATTTGTACCTATTTAAATTTATTTCATTTCTATTATACATATTTTAGTGGGGATATATCTTACCCCCTTGGTTAAATTTATTCCTAGGTATGTTATCATACTATATCATTGTAAATGGAATTATTTTCTGAAGTTCTTATTCTGGTACCCCACTATTAGTACAGAGGAACAATATTAGCTTTTGTATATAGCTTTTGCATATTTCTCTCTTTCTTGAATTCATTTATTAGACCGAGTAGCTTTTTAAAAATGTAGTTGCTAGAGTTTTCTGTGTACAAGATTATGTTATCTGCAAAAGAACAATTTATGTTTTTTCCAGTTTGGCTAACTTTATTTATTTCTCTCCCTTAGAGGCTCTGGCTATATTGAGTATACCCCATTACTATGTTGAATAAAGGTGCTTTTCTTGCCTGATTCCGACTCTCAAGAGAAATGTTTTCACTTTTTTTCTCAGTTACTGTGATTTGATGTTAGCTATAGGTCTGTTTATATGGCCCTTATGTTTTAGGATTCTTATGTCTAGATTGTGAGCTGTTGTCCTGAGAAGAATGCTGAATTTTGTGATACATCTTTCCTGTACCTATAGATATGCTCATTTATGTATTATTCTTCATCCTATTAATGTGAGGTATCATGTTTTTACTGGCAATCATTATTGAGTCCCTGTGACTGCTCACTGGATCATGGGAGTGATCATTTTTATGTGGTGTTAGATTTATTTTTACCAGTATCTTGTTGAATATTTTTATATTAATTAGAGATAGTATTCTGAAGTTTTATTTATTTATTTTTGTTATACTTTCATGTGGTTCTGATATCAGCTTAATACTGGTTTCATAGATTAAGTTTGGATGGATTAATACCCTTTGATTTTATGAACTGATTTGTGAAGAATTAGTATTATTTCTTGTTTAATTGTTTTGTAGAATTCAGCAGTGAAACCATCCACTCCTAAGCTTTCCTTTTGATGGGACATTTATTTTTTATTAGTGTTCAATTTCCATCTCATTATTGGTCTATTCAGACTTTCTGAACTTTTTCCCTCATTATTTAATGAAGGCTGAATGTGTCTGGGAATTTCTCACTTTCTCCTAATTAGTCCATTTCCTCTAAGTTTTCTGGTTTGTTGGTATATAATTACCCATGATGTTGCCCTTCATTCTTTGTTCTTTTTGTGGTCACTTGAAATGTCTTATTTTTCATTTCTTATTTATTTGAATCTTCTCTGTTTTTCTTAGTTAATGTAATTAAAGTTTTGTGAACTTTATCTTCTCAAAACAAACCACAGACACCATGGCTTGCTTTGTTAACCTTTTTTCTTATTTGCCTAAGCTCTATTTTATTTATTTCTGTGGTAATATTTCTTATTTCTTTCCCTGTATTGAGGGTTGGGTTTGCTCTTGTCTTCCTAGCTTATTGATATACAGTTGATACATTATTAATTTGAGATCTTTTTTTTTGTGACACAGGCAATCATCAGTTGTTTTGGGTCTGGTGTGTTTCCATGTTTGTTGGCCTAAAGAAAGTGTTCATTTTTTTTGTATCATTTCCTCATTGTTAGAAGCATATGGTTTGATATCTATATGTTTATAAAGTTGCTGAATTTTTTCCTTTCACTAATGTGTAGTTTTCTCCAATTTCCATCAGAAAGATACTTGGTATAACTTCTGTCTTACACTGGGCAGCTTTGTTTTATGGCCTAACATGGTCTATGTAGAGAACATTCCACATCCAAGTAGGAAGATGTGTATCTAGGCATTATTGAGTCAGATGTTTTATGAATGCTTGTTATGTTTATTTGGTCCAAAGCACACTTCAATTTTGATGGTTTTACTGATTTTCAGAAATTTGGATTCCTTTCTGGTGTGTGTCTGTCTGTCTGTCTGTTATCTTAGTGCATAAAATAATATGCCTCTCTTCTAGAAGTTCCTATGATATATGTTATCCATTATGTTCCCTAAAATAGATAGGGCACCTATATTAGCACCCTTTTTCATTTGAAATTACAAGGAGGAAGCTGTCCCTATGGAGCAGTCACTTTTGACCAATTTATTACAATAAGTTTTTGTTATCTAATGACATTTTCATCATATAATTGAAATGATAGATGGTGTTGACCTTTAATAGTCACCAACAAGCACATAGTTTGGGTTTTGATTCTATTTTTCTGACAGGAGTGATGGATTTTTACCATTTTTTGTTGTTGTTCGTTTCAGTCCGATACTGTGATAAAATAGTTTATTATGAAATTCAGCAGAATCTCATTTTGCCAGAGTGGCACTGGGCTTTTGTTGACCCAGAAGCTTATGCTCAATGGTCTTGCCATCAAAATATAAACTTTAGTCCTTTACTCTCACATCTTGTGCAATCACATTTTTAGCTTCTTATGTGTCTAAAATCACTTATTGGTAACTTACAGCACAATGAGTTATTATTGATTGATTGATGACTTTGTTGGTTGGTTGTGATAGTAATTTTTATCAATCAATGATACCATCCAAGACCAACATATTTAAGAACTTTGTATGTGTTCCTAAGCTCAGGTGTTTCTTCAGTCAAGCTAAAATAACAAATAGCTATAAGCATCTAATAAGAGGGCAATCTTCACAATGATGTAAAGGATTGCTTTAATAAATGGTCACTTTCTCATTAAAATTTTATGTTTAAGAAAGTTAAAATTCTAACATGGACTGGGTGAGCACTCCTGAGGCGCTATAGACAGTTAATTTCTGATAAGGGATGGAGACTTGTGTTTCCTTGAGGAGGCTATGTGTTGTCCATGCTCTATTGGATGTCTTTACCCGCATTTATGCATGGCCATTGCTGATTAGAATTCAGGTGGCTATTAATAAAATAATAATAATACAGTGGAGATTATTTGGCAGGTTCCAAGGGAACATGGAGAAAGATAGTAGGGAATGGATAAGATCCTATAAATTGTATACATGCATAAAATTGCCAAGTAATAAATACAAATATTAGAAAAGTTCATGCTCCCCATTCTCAAGGTGAATGCCTATTCTAAATATAATCCTAGTTTTGCTTTTCCATGCTTTCATCCAAGAAGCCTAAACATTGATGAGAACTGTATCCAGCACAGTGGTCACAGCAAATATCATCACAGATGCAACCCCTTGTCTCCTGGAATTTACAATGCAGTTAAACTGTGATAAAACAAACAAATTCAAATGAATTGGGCAATTCTATATCACAGTAGAGCAGTGGTTCTCAAACTTCCTAATGCTGTGACCCTTTAATACAATTCCTCATGTTGTGGGGACCCCAAACCATAAAAGTATTTTGTTGCTACTTCATTAATGTAATTTTGCTTCTGTTATGAATTGTAAACTAAATATCTGATTGCAGAATATCTGATATGCTACCCCCTGAAGGGCCACAACCCATAGGTTGAGAACCATTGAAATAGAGGGAAACTGTGCTCTAATATATCAGTCTCAGCAGAAATTTGTGTTTTGTCTCTTTCTCATGAACATTGCACTTTCCATAAATGGTAAGCCTGGATTCCAAAGGTACATCTGAGCAGCCCTCCATTTCTCAGATCATTCCCAAAGTGACCCTTTGGTTCCGCCAGCAGCTTTGACATTCCTGCGATACGCAGGTGCTTCAAAGATGGTGATGCTGATCCATTACAACATTAGCAGAATATAGTTACAATATTCCATCTTTAAAACATCAACAACACAAAAGATTAAATAAAATCTACTAATGTGTCAACATTAGCAATGAGGGAAGGAAAAATGAAGCTAGAGGATGGCTGCTCAGGGCATGACAGCAGCACAGAAACAGCCTAACATTAGAACAGGAACCTCACGGCCGGGTCCACGCGAATTTCCAAAAGGAAATGCCATCAGCAGCAGCAAAATACAAATTATCCCTCTTTTCCCAAAGTATTTTAAGCTCTAAATCCAAAACAAGCTGGAGGGAACAGCAACATAGTAATCCTCTCTGATTCTCACTTATCTCTGCTTACTATTTCCACAACCAGCCCAGGCTCACATGCCAGCCACTCTGGTCTGCTGGAAATGGAAGAGCACACTACATGATTCTGCATTTCCCATTCCTTGGTTAGACTCCCATGGGCAGACTCGAATTTCTCCTGGTGGGCAATAAGTCTGGTTTTCCAGCCCCTCTGTTTGGCAAACACAGAATGTGTTCAAATGAACGTCATCTCCGTTCTGTCAAGTTCTGTCACAAGTACACTTTAGTAAGAATTCACACAAATCTTATCTTCTTGGGCCACTTAAGGTTCCATGTCTTTGCTTTTGTATTTTGCACACAATGTTCACCCAAGGAGAATGAGATAATGTGTCCACAGCATGGTTCAGTTAAACCTCTGGTGAGGCGGAGGAAATGAGTGTCATTATTTGCCAAAGTGGTCTGCTTTTGAATTCTGAGCCTGGCTGCTGCTATCTGCTGCAGAATCTGGAAGGCTCTAGGCTCAATGGATCCTTGACTGAGCAGCATGCTGGGCAATGGGTGCCTTTTGGACATTTTCAAGGTCCTTTATGTTAATTAACATAAAACATTAAGAACTAAAGTGCCCTGAAAGAGTTATATTTGGATTATGACTTTGTGAATAATAGACTCTTCTATGATAAGTAATATTGAAGTTAAGAAGATACCTCTAAAATAGAGTAAAATTAAACATAAGCTTAAGGCTCAAAGAAATGAAAATAATAGCATGCAGAAATTCAGCTGCGTATCCAGGTGGTCATGGGGTATGGAGCTTAAAAAATGTAGTACACTAGGTTGGCTCAGTTGCTAGAGTGCTTATACAAAATGCACAAAGTCCTGAGTTCAATTTGCTGCAATTCGTAAAACATGTGCACGCCTATAATCCCAGCACTTAGAAGGTGGAGGCAGAAGGATCAAGAGTTCAAGGTCACTATCAGCTAGTGAATTCTAGACTACACTAGCTGTATGAGACCCTTGAGACTGTTTCAAAAGCAAACACACACACACACACACACACACACACACACACACAAACAAACACACACACCATAAATCAAAACAAAACAGGGCTGGGGAGATGGCTTAATGATAAAGCCCTTGTTATGTGAGCCTGAGGATCAGCGTTCTGACCTTCATCCAGAACATGTGTGAATGCCGGGTAGTATGGTGGTCCACCTGCAATGCTAGTGCTCAAAACAACAATTAACTAAAACACCAAAGCCAAGCAAAACAAAACAACAGCAAAAATAAAACATAAAAACCACATACCCCCTGCAGGCTGGAGAGATGGCTCTCAGGAGCGCATGCTGCTCTTGCAGAAGATGGGAGTTTAGTCCCCAGTAAGATTCATGACTACCTGTAACTCTAGCTCCAGGACATCTGATGAACACATAACTAAAAATAAAACAAATCCTTCAAAAATAAACTTTTCCCCAAACTAAGCATAGTGTTTTAAAATCAACACTCCTTCCATTAGTAATCATTACGTGCATACTTAAATCTATTAATGAAAGGCTATCAAATCCAGGGAGCTCATTTGAATGGCTCAGCATAAGGCCTGGACAATGCATTCTAAACTGTGGATATTAATATTAATAGGCTCATCATGTTGATTCATGACAATATTTTTGAAACTGTGAACTGAAATGAAACTCAAAAACAAGTTTTATACTGAGTGTTGTATTTTGGATAAAATTACAGAGCATTCAAATTTTCAGATTTATTTTCTTTTTAATTATGTATTTCCATATGTGTCTGTGCCGGGTATAGGTGCTCACAGATGCCTTGAAAGGGCATCTGATCCTCTGGAGTTCAGGCAGTTTTGAGCTGCCAGATATGGGTGCTGGGAACAGAGCCCAGGTCCTCTGCAAGGACAGCCATCTCTCTTAACTGCTGAGCCACCTCTCCAGCCCCACCTCGTTGCCTGTATTCCTGACCATGTAAGTCCTTATAATTAAATTCACAGGAGGCAATGTTTTCATGATTTTATGTATTTGATTTCTAGATAATTTAAAGGGGCATTTCATCCATAAATATTGAGGAGTTGCACTCTTCAGAAGATATTTAAAGTTACTGAGCATTGGAATATGAGGCTGTGTGTGGCTTGAACCCGCATAACGTGTTTAGTTCCATTTCTCTCTGTGCAGTGATTCATGTTTTGAAGGGTCTGGAGATGGCTCAGCTCTTACCTTTCTTCTTGGCTTATGCTCCATCTGCCTTGCATTTCGGCTTCTGCCTAGGATGTTCTTTTCCTCTGCTGTAGATACTGAGTTGCACCTTGAGACTTGTCCTTCTCACATACTTGCATGAGGGTGGATCGGGAGCTCTTTGGTATGCCCCTGCATACTACATGCACCACACAGGGGAAAATCATCCTTATTGCTGTTCATTTTTGGCTGCCTTGTTTGTTTCCTGTCTAGTGTCTGAGAATATGAGTTTCTGGAAGGCAGGAAAAATCACAATGATCAGCCCCGATCAATATGTGTTAATAAATTGCACTGTATTAATTTGTTAAAGTGACCAAGATGGAGAGACGGCTCAGTGGTTAAGAGCATTTGCTGCTCTTCTAGAGAACTGATGTTCTGTTCCCAGGACCCATGCCAGGCTGCTCACAGCCACCTCTAACTCCAGCCCTAGAGGAATCAACACCTTCTGTCCTCCGCAGGTAACTGCACTCACATGTATGTACCCCATATAACTAAAAACAAACTTACTTTAAAATATCTAAAAAGTCAAATATCTGCCATAATCCCTAACAGGAGACATTTCTGTGTGCAAAACATAGTAACAACAACCCCAAATCAAATATTTTATTTTCTTGCACTTTTCAATCTACATTTCTATCCAGCTCTGTAAATGACCCACCTTTGGTGGCTGCAGATCAGAACATTGGAGCCACAATGATTCTCTCAACTTTGGAACTCTGTGCCCTTCAGTTCATTTCTTGCTCGCTGTTTTGGTTTATTTGGGAGATTTCTTCTTTTCCTTCTTTACCATGGAGATGCCAATGAATGTGAAAACACACAGCATTTCAACTTTATCTTTGTAATTGAAATATTTAACAGGCATAGGCCTGTTATCCCAGTTCCCAGCAAACAGACAAGGGAGGGCTAGAATACAAGGCTACTCTTAGCTACACAGCAATTTTGAGAGTTTGAGGCCAGCAGTGACACTCTGAAAACTAAATAAACTAACACACAAACACAGGCA
This sequence comes from Peromyscus eremicus, assembly GCF_949786415.1. Classification (NCBI taxonomy): domain Eukaryota; kingdom Metazoa; phylum Chordata; class Mammalia; order Rodentia; family Cricetidae; genus Peromyscus; species Peromyscus eremicus. The sequence goes on along the minus strand of NC_081420.1, from coordinate 49,686,189 downwards.
CAAAAGCAAGATGTGTGTTGTGTGTGTGTGTGTGTGTGTGTGTGTGTGTGTGTGTGTGTGTTTATGTACAAATGTGTGTTGGAAGGATCCTGTGTTGTCTTTGCTCTAGATATTTCTCACACACATTTTCTTTGATTACTTATCAATTCCTTCTTTTTTCCTATGGTGTTTTTTGATATTAGACTATCTGGATTAAAAAAAGGAACCTCCTGGACAGAAGTAGAAATGTAAGGCAGATAGAGCATAAGGCAAGAAGAGCAAGCAAGAGCTGAGCCACTTTGAGAGCCCTCTCTTGTGTTTGTTGTTGCCATTGCCTTGAGTCTGAGAAAAAATTAACATTAGATATTTTAAAGTCCACTCTCTATTTTTATTAATTCTAATTTTTCTAAAGGGATTGCTCTATTGGAGTCTGGAGTTCCTATTTCCTCAGGTGGCCTCTGTTTTGCTAATTGCTCAGACATGTGCAATACAAAGGAGACCAGGTGTTGTGGTTTGAAAGAAAATGGCCCCCAACGGGAGTGGGAGTGGCACTTTTAGGACGTGTCACCTTGTTGGAGTAGGTGTGATGTTATTGGAGGAAGTGTGTCACTGTGGGGGCAGGCTTTGAGAGGCTTTGAGATCTCATATATGCTCAAGTCACACCCAGCATCTCAGACCACTTCCAGTTGCCAGTGAGTCAATATGTAAGGACTCTCAGCTCCTGCTCTAGCACCATGTTTGCCTACACACCATCGGTGCTAGGGTAGAAGCTGAGAGTCCTTACATATTGACTGTGATGATAATGGACTAAACCTCTGACAATGTAATTCACCACAATTAAATGTTTTTCTCTTGATAAGAATTGCTGTGGCCATGGTATCTCTTTACAGCAATAGAAATCCTAACTAAGACACCAGGTATGGTGGGGCACATCTGAAATTCCCGAAGGTCCTCCTGGGCTACATAGTTAAGACCTACTTTGGGGAATGGAAGGCTACATAGAAAGACACTGCCTTAAAAAACAAAATGAAAGAGAAACTCATAATTTAGGGAATGACTGTTGGCTCTTACAGATTTTGTGACCAGAGATTTCTCCTTCCCTAAGAACAATTGTTTATATTTGGATGAACTCACTCATTTTCTTCCCCTCTTTCTGCGCCCCATGTGTGTTTCGGTGTGTCTGTGTGCATAACTTTCTGTATATTTATTTGTGCATTTATGTATGTGTGTTTGGGTGTGTGCAGCCTTGTCTTCAGTGTTGAAGAGCTGTGTTTCTCGTTACCCTGCATTTATATCTTTGAGGCAGGTCCTGGAGACTTAGCGCATGGTTGTTGCTTCCTTCTTCTGCAGGTGATTAGCTTGCCTACAGTTTAGTCAGTGCACAGTGAACTGTTGATCAGCTCTATTCCACAGCTGCATGCAATGAAAAGGTCTTTGTTTTCATGTCTTGCACAACAGGGTTACAAAGTAAACGCCCATGACTCAGGGCTCTAAGTACTGCAGGTTGTTTCTTCGGGATCAGGGTTCATTAAAGATTTAGCAGCTCTTTTTTTTCATTATTGATGCTCCTAGGACTTTCTTTTCATATTTTCTTATTAAAAATTATCTTACCTGTTGTGATCATCACCAATTCTACTGAAAGTACCAGTCTCACTGTGGGGTAGTGAATTCACCCTCATTGAGATTTATTTGCAGTTGCATAAAAACATTTGACAAAAGAAGCCGAAATTTAAAACTTTTCATATAACAATTTCAAAAGAATTTCATATTTTGTATCATGTTGAATGATGGAATTTTCTTCCTTATAAATTCTATCTGGTTAAAGTTGGCATCAAAGAAATCTTTAGTGTTTAATGTAATCCATTGCAAGTCTTCATGTGTACTGTTGCTCCTTATTTCTAGTTTGCTTGGAGGTATGCACTTCATTAAGCTCTTTTCATTTAAATTAGACAAATTTTGCACATATAATATAATATAATTAGCTTTATACTCACCTCATGTGTGTGCATGTGAGCATATTATTAAGATTCTGACCCACCCCTTAGAAACCTACCCCTTGAGCCCACTCTGCTTCTTGATGTGAAAGCCTGATTTAAGGAAAAACCCCTCTTTTCTTTCCTCTCTTCCACTCTCTTTCTCTCCACTCCCAAGAGGTATGCACCTTCAACCCCTCCCCCTCTTCCTCTGTCTTCTTTCTGTCTTTCCCTCTTTTCTTGTCTTTCTCTTCATCTCTCTATTATAATAAACTCATTTCTGATCAGATGCAGTGCCTGAGTTGTGAATAACGTGCCGCCTCTCGCTGCTACATCTGCCCAGCATGTTTTCCCTCATGTGTGGGACACCCTGGCTAGCCAGCGTATGCCACATGCAGTATCATAACATATATGTGTATGTTTCTTTGAATATTTACATGTGTCCACACATCTCTTAAAAAGGGAATGTAGTGTGTTTCAAAGTTATAAAAATAGTTGAAAGTCTTTTTAAATAATTCTCCTCAGTCTTATTCTCTCCTTCATTTTCAGAAGGAAACCAAATTTTGCAGCAATTGGCCATTCTTCCCAAGAGGGCTTTTGATAAGCCTGCTGCCTATCGATTTGTCCATAAATGTGACACATTGTTATTTAAATGAGTTACATTTGAGTAAACGATATTAATCTCTGTTTGCTTCTTCATATTTAATTCTCATTTTGTTTTTCATGTGATCATTCCCAGATTCAAAGAGCAGGGAAATAGGTCTCAATTCTCAATAAAGCTGCTGTAAAATACTTTGACATGTTCAAAAGGTAAAGACAGTCAGAGAAGCAGAAAAAAGCCAATATCATTCCAAAGTGAGTATATTGCTGAGCCTGTAAATATGTCACTTGGAACTGAGGAATTTATTTCCCCCCATTTGGCTGAGCTGGGTAATGGACATGACAGGGACACCAGTTCTCCTTTCATTTCAATAATTTTTTGTGCATGTTTCTCACTAATTCCCAGTGATAGACTGTGCATAGGAAGTACCTTAGTTAAGGTTTCTGTTGCTATGACAAAAGAGCATGACCAAAAACAGCTTGGGAAACAAGAGTTTATTTGGCTCACACACTCCCATCCTAGTCCATTATGAAGGGAAGTCTGGGCAGAACTCAGAGCAGGAGCTCAGGACTGGAACCTGGAGTCAAGACCCAGGGAAAAGGCCATGGAGGAAAGCTGACTACTGGCTTGCCTCTCAGGGCTTACTCAGCTTGTTTTGTTATACAAACCAGGACCATGTGCCCAGAGGTAGCAAGGGCCACAATAAGCTGGGCACACCATATCAATCATTAATTGAGAAAATACTCCCACGGACTTTGTCTTTGGGTCAATCTATTGGAGGGAATTTCCTTTTCCAAAAATGACTCTAAGTTGTATCAAGTTGACCAAAGCCAACCATCACAGGAAGCAACTTCAAAATAGATGACTTCGCTTAACTTTTATCTTAAAAACACATCATTTATCCTTTGTCAGTTACATAAGGACTCTCAAATGCCAGGAGATGTTCAGTTTTTCAAGTTTTTGATTGACATGACACATTCATACAAAATGTTGGTGAGGGTAGAATAGGATACATTGATAACACTGTGTTGTTATCAAATCAGGGAAGATGCCATCTGTAGCCCACTGTCCTTTCCAGTCTCTATGACTATTTTATAGTCTGCTATACTTTGATTTAGTCTGTTCTAAGGTGATGCATTTTGAATAGTGTAGTGTTTTTTTACTACACTCCAATGGTATTGCACTTCTGATCAGCACCAGACTTTATATTAACATATAGGTAGCATTCTCCCTTTGCCAATGTGGTGACTACTTTGTCTCTACTTGTCAATTACACACAAAACATAGCTTTAGAAGAAAATTTCAAAGCATAAGCTTCCATTCCTCAAATGCTCTTTTTTTTAAAATGTACATTTTGTACTTAATTTCAGTTGTGTACAAACTTTTCAGATCATTACTGATCATAATGCAGACTCAATTTATAATTCAAAACTCCTAGTTTTTATTTTTATATTTATTTATTTATTTTTAACTAAGCCTCGGTTCTCAGGTAGCACTGGGCCCATTAAAGAAGTCACACAGACATGGAGTGCTGCCTGGATTCCTGAGTTTTCATCCAATTGTACTTGAACCCCAGAGAAGTTCATTCAAAAATCATTTAACAAATTCATATAAATTCAAAGAAAGTAAATTAATATGTGTTGTAAAAATGTAAAATGACCACTAAGTGACTGTTCACTGCATTCATCCATAGACGCTAAAAAGCTATTTTAGATTTTTTTTTTTTTAATAGAGAGAAGTTAACATTCCTTTGAAAAGAAGCAGAATTCCTTGTAATAGTTTCATTAATGGTCATGATAGTAGTTCTGGGATGATGTTGAGGAATTTGTCATCACAGGAACTGTAGAGACAGATGTTTTCATGGGAAGTACTTGCCATCTAGTGGGAAGACCTGAGCTGGAGTACCAGCACGCAGATAAAGCTGGGTGAGACATGGAGACAGAAAAATTCCTGGAAGCTAACAGGCCAGCGAGCCTGTTTTAGGAAGCAAACAAGAGCTCCTGCTTCCAACAATGCAGAAGACAAGGACTAAAAACTGGCTGAGGTTGTCCTACTTCCCCATGCTGACTACAGCCTATGAGTACCTGCCCTAGTATGCCCACAGGGATTGAAATTCTTATCTCTTTTGTGTGTGCATGATGATGATGTGTGTGGACACATACTTAGCAACAGCATGTGTATGGAGATCGGAGGATAACTCTGTGGAGTCCTGTCTCTCTTTCCACCTTTATGTAGGTTCTGGGGATTGAACTCTGGTCGGAACTTCAGGCTTGTGCTCCAAGTACTTCATCTGCTGAACTTTATTAGCAGCTCCACAAGAGAGATTGACTTTGCCAGTATATTTGATCTATGCCTATGGTTGTAAATGCCTGGTGGTACCATAAGTCTCATCAGAGTGAATTTAAAACTGTATCTAGACATCAATACATGATGTACCATTACACTTGATTTTTTTCAGTTATTTGTAGTTAAGATCACATGCATTCAGTAGTATATTTTGCAACTTATACACTTACTTATGGATCACTACTATTTTTACTCTTCATGTGTATTTTCACAGGTTTAAAATTATATTTTGGAAAATAACTTAGCTATTATATGAACCAGAATAAACTGTGACAATAAAAAGAATTTCCTGTTATTATAAAGAAATATCACAGGGGTGTCAGATGCATCATATTTACTTAGATATGTAAGAATTGTTTATTTTTCCTGACACTGCCAAAAATTATAAATTCAAATTCTTTAGAGGAAATTCTTGCCAAGCACAGGATGCATCTCAAAGATGGATAAAAATGATATTGGGGTGAACAATATATCAACCAGAGCTGGGCAAGAGAAGTGGGGAATGAGGATAAAAAGGAACAAAATATTTATGAAAATTGCCATAATGAAAACCCATTATTTGTTTACAGATTTAAAGATGACTAATAACAATAATATATTACCAAATTTGTGGACAATTTCTTTGAAAAATTATTTTATTATTTTTTGTATAAGCACATTTTGATTGCAGGTATGTATGTGCAACATCTCTGTACCTGGTACCCTCTGAGTTAAGGAGAGGGTACTGGATGTCCTGGGAATGGAATTAGAAACAGTTGTGAGCCACTATGTGGGGTTGCTGGAGAACTGAACCTTGTTCTGCAGAATTGACAAATTCTATCAACTGCAGAGACAATTTTCTGCACCGTTTTATTTATTTATTTGTTTATTTGGAGAATTTCATAGGAAGTGGAAATAGTTGATAGATAGAAGTCTTAGCATGAAAGTTCTATAAATGCTTTTGCATAATTTGCCACATTATTGGCACAGTGTATGGACTCAATGTGTTGACACCATCCTAGATCAAATATAACATCTTTGTATTGTATTCCCAGGTCTCAGTGCGGGGTGAGACTCTGACTAAAGCACATGTTAGAATGTGTAAGAACAGAACCTGGGATTTGGCAGACAGACTGCAGACTCCCTTGCTCCCTTCTACAAAGTCTAACTCAGAAACTGAGAGACACATCACAGCTATATATATATATATATATATATATATATATATATATATATATATATATATATATATATACCTTTAATAAACACCCAGGTGTTTCTGAGGCGGTGCATAGTGATGAAGAGCAGGTGCCCCCAACACAGGTTATTTCAAATCACACCTGGAGACCCATAATTTGCTGAAATGAATCAACTTGTCCACGAAACCTTTGTCCTTTATAACACGCTGTTCCTTATGCTGTATTTTTTCTTCTCAGATAGGTTTGTGACACGTGCTTCCTGCGCTAATGAAGATATGACTCTGACTTGAATCCTCAAGGGAAACATGTGAAGCGGCTGAGAAAATAAACTTAGGAACTATGTAAAGAAGGGAATCTGGTAGAATATATGAATATGCAAATCCAGACTCAGAAGGAAGGTTAGTGATTGGCAGGGTTGGACAAGGGAAAAGTCATCATGACTGCTGATGAGTATGGGTTTTTGGAGGGGAACGAACCTAGAATTAGACAGTAACAGTGTAATGAATATAAATATACTAAGCATTTGTATATTGTAAGGGATTATAGTAGGTGAACAGTGTGTTAATCAATCTAGTCAACAAAAGAAAAAGGAGGGCTTGAGTAACTTAGTTCCTGCTGAATGTCCATAGCCTGATTATTTATCCCTATTGTCACATAGAATGGAAAAAATTCAATTTAAATATCTGCGGTAGATTTTTTTCTCAGTATGTGACAAAAATACTTGACAGAAGAACTGAAGGCAGGAAGAGCTTATTCTGGCTCACAGTTTGAGGTTGTAGTCCACCATGATGCAGAAAGATAGTGACTTGAATAGATTGGTCTGTGGCAGTGGAAGCTGAAGTGCTCAGGAGGCAGAAACCTGGGGCAGAAACCAGAAGAGAATATAACCCTCAATTCTTGTGTCCAGCAACCCACTTCTCCTAGCTGAACTACATGTCCCCAAAGTTCCCTAATCTCCCACAAAGTTCTCCAACTTCCCTCAAACTTAGCATAAGCTGGGACCAAGTGTCAAACATATGGACCTTTGGGGGGATATTTCACATTCAAAGCATTGCAGTCCTTAAGAGGTAAATTGAACAAATAGATGACTAGCTGTGAACTCACATCAGGCTCTTCCTGGGAGATGTCCATAAGCTGCAGTCGAGATGTATTATACTAAGAGGAGAATAAATTAAAGGAGGAATTTTGTATCATGGTGTGATTTGAAAACTTCTCAATCTTTGCTGAAGCAAAACAGCAAACCTTAACCCTCTAAATAACATTGCATATACTAACCAGAAGTAAGGCATGTATTCACCATGTTCATCAGCCCAACATGTATGCAAGCATGATCACAGGCAGGGGATATAATCTGTGAATTTCTCAAGTTCCTATATAGAAATATGGAAATAAAAAATCTCACTCATTATTTTCTGAAAACAAAAACTGAATTTATTTTCTAAAGCAATTAATATTTTCCTTGTGGGATTTCTATCTAATTCTTTTATAAGGTCATTTGTCTTCCTCTTCTGCCACAGCTCTAATCAAAAGATTCAGGAGCTGGTTGCTTTTCACATAGCATCCGAGTGAGTGACAGGACGAGCATAAAGCAAAGAAATTCCTGGGCAAGCACTGAACAAGTCAACAGTCTTATTGTCAGGGAGCCTCACTGACAAGGAGTCTGTGCATCTTTGTCTCTGTCTCTGTTTTGGTCTCTCTCTCTCTCTCTCTCTCTCTCTCTCTCTCTCTCTCTCTCTCTCTCTCTCTCTCTCTCCTCTCTCTCCTCTCTCTCTCTCTCTCTCTCCCTCTCTCTCTCTCTCCCTCTCTCTCTCTCTCACTCTCTCTCTCTCTCTGTGTGTGTGTGTGTTCGGCGAGGACAACCGGGTAGACTGGGATACATACTGTTTGAGACATGTACAATGCCCTTGTCTAGACATAGAGGAAAACCCTCACTGTGTTCTGCTCGGGGTGGCACAGTTTACTTTGCACTCCTTCACACCCAAGAGGCATGACTGGAGTTTGATGTTTTGTCATTATTAATCTACGTGTGTGGTCTGAGAAAGACCCTCATCTCCCAGCAGAAGGCAGCAGAGAATGAAGCTCATGTATGGTGTGTGTCAGATCTGACGTTTGTTGATGGGGATGCAGAGAGGAACCAAAGTGACAGAATGAAGTTACTTGTAGAGTGTGATCTTCTGTTTAAATGCAGAATTGCAAGGAATATCTTAATATACTGTTGATCTGGGATAATTCAGAGGCATAAGGGACAGTTTGTTGAACTTCATAATCCTAAGATTGATGGACATTTGAGAAAGGGTCACCTGGCTGGACACTGTCTGATTTATGAGCTGTGCTGAGCTAGGGATATAGTAACTGGCCCATCACTTGTACCTAAGCTTCCTATGAAATCTCTGTCCTTTGGCAATTTCTCCTTCTTTGGGCAGAACATGTAGGACTCTGGACAGTTAGTACCATGTAACAATCATGCCCCTTTATGAATCTCATCAGTAAAGTCTAGCCATCTTATCTTGGTGACTTTACACCTAATTTTTTAAAAATCCATAGAAAAAATAAAATAATTTTAATGATAACAACTATGATGTTTCAGTAAGTGAAATGAAAATGTCATGGAAACTATTTGATAATATTTGGGATGCTTTCTAACTCTAAATCATTGTTGCAAAGTGTAGAGAATATTTTCATTGAGAATTATTGCCTTCTCTTTCTTCTTCTCACTGCCAAAGGAAATGCTTGCTGGAGTCTGCTCCTATATTTTCTTGCCAGAAGTAGTCCAGGTAGATTCAATTAAAGAGATTTGGCATTCACATGACTTGGAAAAGTGGGAAAAGTGAAGCTATTAATATCATATTATAAAATCCATATGACTTACTTCATTTTAACTATCAATCTGATACACCATTGGATCACCTGTGAAGGGGTTCTCAACTGAGACACTGCCCAGATAAAATTGGACTGTGGGCATTGTCCTGTTAAATGATGGAGGCAGGCCCATCACCTTGTGGGTGGCACCACTCCCTGAGATGGTGGTCATGGGCTGCATAAGAAAACGAGCTAAGCCTTGGTCAGAAGAAGAGCCAGAAAGTAGTACTCTTGCATGGCTCTCCTTCAAGTTCCTGCTTGAGTTACTACTGCGATGACTTCCCTCAGTGATAGACTGTGACCTGGACACTGAAAGAAACTGCACCCCACCTCCCTAAGTTCCTTTTGGTAAGAGTGTTTATCCCAACAACAGAAAGGAAATTAGAGCAGTGGAGCACCAAGCTGTGTGGGTAACACAGGAGTTTCAGCCTCACATACTGGGTCTGTAACATTATGTCAACCATTTAGTCTCAGTCACTGAGAACTCGTGTTCTGGCCAGCTGAGTAGTTTTTTTCTCACTCAGTCTTTTGGTTTTTTGAGACAGGGTTTCTCTGTGTAGCTTTGTGCCTGTCTTGGATCTTGCTCTGTAGACCAGGCTGGCCTCGAACTCACAGAGATCCACCTGCCTCTGCCTCCTGAGTGCTGGGATCAAAGGCATGCACCACCACCGCCTGGCTTACTCAGTCCTTCAAACTCAGAAGAACCTATAGGGGAAGGACCCCTTAGAGTTACTTCAGGTCATTCTAAGATTGTAAATGCTCTTGAGATGCCAGATGTTCACCTCCATCTTTCAGAATTTATTTTCATTTCCTCAGCAAGTTTTCCTCTTTACTGTCAAGCTTCTGGCCTTAGTTATCCCTCGCATAGAAACTGGAGCTAAAACAAAACAAACAAAGGAGTTAAAGACAAATGCTGCTATGGCTTAACACATAGATAGTCATGCTTCAGTTAATAGTCATTTACAATGAGTATGGCATTGACCATGTGTCTTCAAAGCTGTGGTCTTGCAGTGACTTCTTAGCTTTGTTGTTTTTGTATAGTTGCAACTGCCTCTATTTCTTTGACACCATAGCTAGTCAAAGATGTATTTTGAATGTGAATAAATGATGCTTTGTTTTGAGGAGTTAAGTAATATTTAATGTTTATAAGAGCACATTCCTTTTGTTAATTTACCTCATGGCTGTCTTCTTTTGATTCAACTGTTCTGCTAATCCTATTGGGAGGAAATGCTTACTATTGAAGTAAGATGACTACCCTCTGTATTGCCAACCTCCCAGGTATTGTAGATCAGATTTCCAAACACTGCAGAAGAGTGATATCACATTTTTCAAAGTATCATTTCCCTTTGCTTTAATCTCGCATTTTTCTCTTTATCATGACTCTTAAGAATTGAGAATCTAATATTGCTAACATTAGCAGAAGGAGCTCCCAATGAATGATTGGCCTGGGAACATAATTGAATGTTACTAATGACCCTGTAGTTGGGAAAACAGTGACATTATTGCTTACCAGTCAGGCATGTCCTATTCCACCACCTTCGCTATATTAGAGATCAGCAGAAAAGTGAGACAGGCTGTTAGAGGATTTGCTTCATTGAAGGCCATGGAGCTAAGAGAAATTCAAGAAGGGACTCTGTGAGACTAGGAGAAAGTTTTAATGATTTGGATTGGAGACCAAATGTAGAAGCATATTCCTCTTGGCATCAGACTGAACTCTACCAGAACAAAAGGTTTACATGCTGAAAGAACAGGCTTGGCTCTATTACAGGCTTCAATTTGCTGCTGGCTCTGTACAGTTAAAAACAATGCAAAATGTCTTATATTTACATGATGTGAGAGGAAGTGGCAAGACTGTAAGGGCTTATGGGAAGGCAGCTGAAGGAGTTTGGGAAATGGCAGTAGATATATTGATTGTCAGAAAATGTAATCACCAAAGAACATTTTTAACAAGAATGAAAGCTGTGTGCGTAACAAGAAAATTGGCCAGCCACACATTCCTCATGGTCATTCTTGGCGTCACTTGAGACATGAGTGTTTTCAAAAGAGCAGATGTGGAGACACTGTGACTTGCTAACTGTGGGTGGGTCTTGAATACTCAAGGATATTTGGTTTAGAGAAATACAGAGCTTCAGTGGCCTGATTAGTGTGTGACTGTTTGCAAGCCAGAGGAAGATTAGAGGGATACGAGGAAGAATGTAATAAATGAAAATGGAGGAAGAAAATGTTCAGAGAAAATTCCTATGGCAGCACATGGTTACCGAATTTTACAACACTGCATTCTTTGAGGCCAGGTGTTATGGTTCATTCATCTCTTTATGTCAAGCTCCTAACCAGCTGATAATTTACAAAACCCTTAGCAAGTATTTGCTGACTTGAATCCATTGAAATAGGTAGTCATGTTGGTAAAGTAGCCCTCTTAGGTCAACAGACCTTCCTGCATACAAACGATGGCATCAAAGCTTGAAAAATTAACAGAGATAGAACTTGGAGGAACTTGAGCATAATCTTTATGGATCAAAACTCATAACATAGCTGGGAGATGGTGGTGCACAACTTTAATCCCAGCACTTGGGAGGCAGAGCAGGTGGATCTCTGTGAGTTCAAGGCCAGCCTGGTCTACAGGGCAAGATCCAGGACAGGCACCAAAACTACACAGAGAAACCCTGTTTCAAACAAACAAACAAACAAAAAACCTCATAACATTTCCATTATAAAAAAGATACTTCAAACTAAGTCTTCAGTTCTATGAGAGAGCTACAGAGAGGAGAGCTCATGGTTGATAATCTTAGGGAATCTCATATTCCTTACTGCCCCTTCCAAGTGGTCATAATACGTGTTAAAATTTCTGATAAAATGTCAATTAGGCAATGGGTCTGTTTGGAGTAGCCATTCCCCAAACAGACTTCTCACACTTTTTTATATCATTTTAACTAGTTTCTCTCTCTCTCTCTGTTTTTAAGGGTGTGAAGATAATGGCAGCAAATGAACACCATCTATCATGCTAAGAGAGATCCCATCACTGGCTGGGACATGATGGAGTACAGTCATTACATTCTGGAATGAAATAATTCAACTTACTAGACATTGTTCAGAAAGTATAAACCAGTGTTTTCTAAATTTGGAATACTCAGAGGTGCATTTTTATAGGTGTAATTTGCTATCTATTTATGCTTCCTATAATGACAGGATCTCTAACTGAAAACATATTTATTTTTAGCATGTACTACTTACCTGAACTAAAATGGGCAGACATGTGTTTTATTCCTTAACTTGTGCAAATATGTGTCATTGAATTTTTCATTAACTTTATATTTGATATTATGAAGTGGCTTTATTTTTGGCTTATGAATGTATTATGTTATAGTATATAGGCTGCTTCCTCTCCATACAGTTCAAATGGGTTAAGCTTTAGACAAAGTTAGAAATAATACAGTCATTTAGACAGGTGGCTGGAAGTGAATTGATTCCTAAGTAAACAACTAGATTGTAGAAACTAAGCATTAAAAATGCTTAGTGCTTCAGAATGTCAAGTTATGAATATAGGGTCAGACAAGGGGCAGGTCTTCTATTAGTGCTATTGATTCCAGAAAGACCTAGATAGATAGATATAGAGACAGAGACAGACAGACAGACAGAGAGTAGTAATGAAATATTTAACTCAATGCCAACAAAATAATTGTCATTTGTACTGATTTGTGTTGATTTAAAGTAAAACAATATTGTAAGAGATTAGGCAGTCTAGACAAATAATATATTAAGACTCTGGCACTTGTATAATGTATATACATACATATATTTCATAGGAAATATATCATTATCCTGTATACCCAGACTTTCCACATTAGAAAGAAAAAAGTACAACTCAATTTACCTCCAGAATGACAACTTACTTTTTAATAATGTATTTATTGCATTCAGTACAATTCATTCACTACTATTTAACAATGATTTTCACTAAAGATTTATTACATGAGGAGCTGCTAAAGTGGAAGTTGAAGAACAGACAAGGTAAACATGCAAAGGACAGATGATTGGGTTGATGTTATTTTTTAAATTAATCATTAGGTAAATTAACTACAGCGTGTTATATTAAAATATTACAGACTTGGTTACAGACTCAGTAACTAGCACATTAAACACTAAATATATTACTGTCCATAGAAAAAAAACCAAACCAGTGTTATAAAAAACGCAAGCATTAATGACTAAGGAACCCAAGACAGGGAAGTGTCATAATAGATCAACTAGGAAACTCAAAAACAGTGGAGATTGGATTTGAGCCTGCAGGTTTATAATGTAAGGATTCTAAAAGGCTTTAGAACTATTGATTAAGACCAAGTCATTAGAGATGTGACTACATAAAGAAGATGAGAGAACAGGATGGGGGAGATGAGAGAAGACCATTGTTAGTTTGATGACACAAGAAAGTTCCTGCTTGGAAGTAAAGACAGTATTTATGTATTAGGAGACTATATACAGAGGAATTAAAGCCAAAGCCAGGGAAAATCTCCCAAGATATTTAACTTAGCAATTGAACATTTTTTTAAATCAGGGTGTAAAGTTCATTTTCAATTATTAAAATCTGTGTGTATGCCAGAAAAGAGTGGTATAAATTACTAGACACTAAGTAGATTTGAAAAGTCATTCTGAAAAACATTGGCTTGAGATGATTGAGAACCCTGAGGAAAGGGAACTTCAGATAGCATTCAAGCTTATTAGGTACAGCAAATACAAGATGCTTTTGACATTCTACAGGACTCGCCAATTATTTAAATTATTAAAATAGCAAGTTCACTGATGGTAAGATCAGTATAAGGAAATCAACTTTATTTCTGCCCATGTGATCATAAGAAACTGTACAACTGATAGTAGCAGTAACAATAAATATTAATGTACCAAAACATAAATCTAAATGCTACTATTGAAAGCATATAAATGTTGTTAAATTGATGTTTTATGGTGACAATAAGTACTTATGCATATTTCAAGCAAGCACAGTTATGCAAAACTTTTACAAACAAAATCATAAAGCTTTATCATTAATATTAAATTAAAGCCAACACAAAACATTCTTAATAGATGTCATAAAAATGTTAATTCTTCAGAAAACCATGAATCACATTTGTTAATCTGAAGTAGAATAGAACAAACTATTTTTAATTTAAAAAGTTAGTTATGAAATTTATATGTAAGCATGAGTAAGGGAAACTTTCTTAATTTTGTCTAAAATATAAAATATGCAGCATTCAAAATAGCATGCTTCAGGAAAAAGGATAGAAATGATCAGATCTAATGACCTGCAAGAATGTTATAGATGGTGAACAGGATGCTTCATAACAAAGCCTAGCAATCTGAAAAATATATCTAAGATCTTTATTTCATACAATAAACAAAAATGTAAAGGCAAAAGTTTAGGAAAGAAGCAGGAAATTAACCTTGGGTTTGGTATGGATTTCATAAACCAAATAAGCAAAATGTTCTTAAAATAAGCACTTGTTATTGGATAGGAAGCACATCTCTCTGCACTTCTAACTTGATTACACAATGGTAATATTCTTTTTACCTTGTATTTTGCTTGATTGTTGACTTGCATATTATATCTTCTCTAGGCAACAGATTTTTGTGTATGCATGTGTGTGTTCATGGGTATGTACATTGGTGTGAAGACTACGGACAACCTCAGTTATCATTCCTAGGGCCTCACCAAGTAAGCCTTGCTGTCTGGTTTCTCTTGATAAGGCTAATTGAGATATGGAAAGCCATCCACTGTGGGCAGTACCATTCTCTGAGTTGGGATTATGGTCTTTATAAATACAAGAGCTGATAACAATCACCCATCCGATTGCAGACGCAATATGATCCATGGCCTCAGACACCTGTCCCTGAGCTTTCTCTGGAATGAGAGACTGTAATCTCCAATTATGACCCAAATTAAACCCGTGCTTCCTAAGTTGCTGTTGTTAGTGTATTTTATCACAGTGACAGCAAAGCAATTAAGACATTAGCTTTTTAAAAACAGAATTCTAAAGATCAAATTAATTCCTCATGATTGCAGGACAAACATTTTACTATCAGCCATCTTCCCAGCCCTGTTAACAGCAAATTTTTCCAAAGCAGAAAATATTTCTTCCATTTGTAGTTGCATACCTAATCAAAACCTTTATAGAATTAACATTTGCTGAATGAGTGAATAGAGGCTAATAGAAGCCAATGAGGACTAGGAGCAAAGAGCTAATTTGTCACTTTCTAAGTCAGTAAGAGCCAGTCTTGTTCTTGAAGGTGAGGGTCTTTCTCAGTGAAATCTACCTGACCATATTGTGGGTCACTCAGTAACCATTGCTTTTATTAGGGGTAAGATAAAAATACTTAAATGCTGGTCCTTTTTCAAGTGGAGAGGCTGAGGCCCTCCTCAGCATCCATTCTCTGGAACTTCCCTGATCCTCCCCCTTCTCCAAAGAGGAGGAGTGATAAGGATTCAGAATCATGCTGGGTTAGCTGATAACCCCACTCCTGGAGTTTGCTTCTTTTCAATGAATTTACACCTTTCTTTTGTATATAAATATATTTGTATGCTATTTATCCTATTTATTCCCTCTTTCTCGGTTTATTCCTAGAAACTTCCAGAGGCTAAGGCTGGAATTTCCTTTACCCCCAAGTGTTCAAGGGATGGACACTAGCTATACATGGTTGCTTCCTTGCACACCATATTTCTGTGAAGTGAGGTTACAGACATACTCCTTAGGAATCCTGCTCGAATGCTAGGATACTCAGAATTCCCTAGAATTGCTACCATACATAAATCTCCCTTTAGGTTCAGCTCTGGGGTCAGAATATTGGTTGCCAGAGCACTTCACACATGCATTTAAATTTTTGTCATTAATATATGCCCTCTTTTAGTTCCTAAGTCCTTCAGATCAAGACTGTTAGCCATGTCCTGGATTGTGACAAGACATTAATTTATATTTGCACTGGGGTCTGGGTATTTATAAAACTGAGCATGAGTCTGGTAATTTCCATGGAAGTAACACATTTGTTTTAGTATTTTTAGATGCAGACTGCAAAGCTACCACTATCAACCACCACTCATTTCCAGCCTTTAGGGATTTGTCTGGACTTTGTTGATGTGTGGAAATGGAAATTCAACTCTCTATTACTGGTGCTGGTTAGCTTATCAGAATTCTTGTTCATTTGGTTGCTTGTGGCCCCTCTGCGGCTGTGAGATGTTATACTTTCACCTAAGTGTGTTACACTCCACAGGTCTCCCATGATGAATAGGTTGTGATCCTGATGAATGGTACAGGAAGGGCTTGAGAGATGGTTCATGGTGAAGAGCACTTATGAGGACCTGGGTTTGGTTCCAGTGCCCCCATCAAATGACCCACAACTGTCTATAACCCCAGTTCCATTGTATCGTAAACACTTCTCAGGCCTCGCTGGGCACCAGAAATGAAATGAGGTACATATACACATATGCAGGCATTCACACATACACATATGTACCCCAGAAATGAAATGTGATACATATACATACACACAAGCATTCACACATACACATATATGCACCAGAAATGAAATGTGGTACATATACACACAACACAGGCATTCATATATACACATACATCTTAAGAATATAAATCTTGGGTTGGTGATTTAGCTCAGTGGTAGAGCAGTTGCCTAGCAAGCACAAAGCCCTGGGTTCGGTCCTCAGCTTGGGGGGTAAAAAAAAAAAAAAGAAAAAAGAAAAAAGAAAAGAGAGAGAGTGAAGGAGAGAGGAAGGAAGACAGAAAGAAAGAAAGAAAAGAAAGAAAGAAAGAAAGAAACAAAGAAACAAAGAAACAAAGAAACAAAGAAAGAAGAAAAGAAAGTTGATTCCCTTCCAGCTCTCACTATCTGAAAACGGTGATCTTGAAAAAACAAAAACAAACAAACAAACAAACAAACAAACAAAAGAAACAAAAAACACCAGGCACACTGTTAATCCCAGCACTGGGGAGGCAGAGCCAGGTAGATCTCTGTGAGTTAGAGGTCAGCCTGCTCTACAGATCGAGATTCAGGACAGGCACCAATAAACTACACAGAGAAACTCTGTCTCAGGAAACAACAACAACAACAACAACAACAACAACAACAACAAAAAGAATATAAATCTTAAAAAAGAGCATCACAGTAAATAATATGATATCCTATTAATCTCCATGACCAGAAATGTGGGGCTAAAAGTTTTGAAGAATTTCTTTATGGTTCTCAAATGCCATATTATAATTAAAAAATACTGATTGTTTTATTTCAACTGTACTATACTAGAGAAGAATACCAATATGTATTATATGATTAATGTTCAATATACATTTGAAACTTGAAGTAACAGTTCTCAGTAGTACTATATTGAAACATTTACATCTGTACCCCAGCAAAACCTTTCAGGAAATATAAAAATTACAATGTGGTTACATTCTGCTTTTCAAGTGAATGATTACAATGAATACAAGTAAAAAACAGCATGTTTTCTATACCCCTTATATAATGAAACATTTTATTTATTACAGGTGAAAAACAAATTATCCCAAGAACCCACATACATTCATGCCCAAGCAACATCTTATAGATTAGCAGTGTATAAACAAGATATTCTTCTCAGACAGGTCTTATACTGGCAACCTGCAGTTTTGTGGTTACAAAGAGCCAGTTACTTTATTACTTATCTTGGAAGGTAATCTTATAAGGAATTTTAAAGAATCACAAACCTAAATGTTTATATATGAAAAAATAATCAGTCTGGCCAGGCAGTGGTGGTGTATGCCTTTAATTCCAGCACTCGAGAGGCAGAGCCAGCCAGATCTCTGTGAGTTTGAGGCCAGCCTGGTCTACAGTGTGAGACCCAGGATAGGCACCAAAACAACACAGAGAAACCCTGTCTTGAAAAACCAAAAAAGAAAAAAGAAAAGAAAAAGAAAAAGAAACATAGTCAGTCAGCTCTACTTTAAACCACCTTTAGGGTGCATACCCACTTATTAGTTTGTTTGTTTTTTTATATCAGGAGATTGAGGGTAGAAATGGGTATAAGGAATTAATCATCACCTTTCATCATCAACCAGTCCTAGGAAGAAAAGTATGTCAGCTCGTAATAATTGGCCTGCTTTGTTCTTGTTCCCTGACCTTAACAAGTTCCCCATTCAACTACGTGTCTTTCTAAAACTTTAGATTGTTTTCTTGGGTTTTTCACCTCAAAGCTATTTAACAAAAACATCTTAGTCTAACTTTGTTATTTTCAAAGGTTTGTTTCAGCCATGATGTATCCTGAACCTGTGAACACATCTCCCAATATTAAGATTAAAAGGATTTAAACTAGCTGGGCTACTGGGACTCAGTTGTTTTTCTTAATCATTACCCTAAGCCACAGTCAATATGGCTCCTCAATAGAAATTCATGTGTTCTAGCTGTGTGACACTTCCTTGTTTTATTTTTTTATCATCAAAACTCTATTTAAACTAACATTATTATTATCAGCTATTCAGTACAGCTTAGGAATAAATCATCTTCATAATAATCCACAGGTAAAAATGCCCAGTAGGACAGGATGTTTCCATGAGATAGACACACTACATTACAGGCAATGGGGATCTCCTCACACCCATTCACACTGTGCCAGAGCCCAGAGAAAGATGGCAGCAGCAACCATGTAAAGGCACAGCAGAAGCAAAAGACATTCCAGAGTCTGTGGTCTTGGGTGCCTTGCCTGTCTGAGATTCACCCATCAGGGAGTTGCCACCTGCAGATCCTCTGACATGGCCACAGGCACCCTATGTAAAGTTCATGAATTATAATGAGTCAGGAAGTTTTACTAATCCCATAAGCAATAACAAAATGTTTTTATAGTCTAACTTCATTTAATTAATTCATATTGTATATGAATATATATCTGAACAGACATATATATTCCCATATGCTATATGTCTACTGTATAGCAAAATATAAACATCTATAAAAACACTAAGGCAGTAAGTAGTAAAAAATGCTGTAAAAATGTGTTATAAAACAGGGTTAGAGGTAAATAATATGAGAATTCAGAATGATAAAGTAAGATCTTGTGTTGAACTATCATGGCATAGCTGTATTATGGAATAGGAAGGTGGTTGCAAGGACCTATCTGTGTTCAGTTAACACAGCTAGAGGATGCCTCCAAATCCAACGTGGCATGCTGGTGACCACAGAGAAGGAAGCTGCATAATGAAGCCTGGGAGGAGGTAGGACCTTAAATGCTGACAGGGCCAAGCCATTGGCTGTCTACAATTCATTCCTAAGAAAGATGGGGGTTGGGGATTTAGCTCAGTGGCAGAGCACTTGCCTAGCAAGCGCAAGGCCCTGGGTTCTGTCCTCAGCTCCAGAAAAAGAAAAAAAAAAAAAAAAAACTGACAAAGAGCTGCGAAGACTAAAGCCAAAGACTGATATGATGGGCCATGTTTTACCAAGAATGCTAACAGGAGGTTGGAGGTTTAGAAATATAATAGGAGGCTACAAGGCCCAGGATCTGTAATGAGTTTCTTGTTGCTTGTCCCCCTGACTTGAACTTACAACTTTGGTCACTTGATCAGTTAAAAGTTAAATGGTCCCTTGCCCTTTCTTTCAAAGGACCCCCTGTTTCTGGTGCATTTCATTCTCATTGTCTAAATCTTTTGACCTGCTTTCTTTTCAACCTTTTCAAATTATGCACATTCATCTGAAATTGCACACTGTAAAACTATAACCATGTTTTCAAGAGTGTCCAATATAAGATCCAGAAAATTAAGTTCAAGATGCAAAATTTTATACTGTGAATTTCAGTGTACATGCTATGATAATCCATGTACTTGTTTCTTTTTTCAAAGAATTAGTTGCTAATGGTTTTTGTAAGGTATATGAAGTTATTATTAAATTTTGTTCACTTTTGTGATGTGTATGTATGCAGGTATAAATGTATGTTTGTGTGCATACTTGTGTGCATGAAAGTCAGAGGTTGATGCTGGTATCTTCTATTTCTTCCCCATCTTATTTTTTGAGACAGTGTCTCTCACTCAATCTAGACCATACCAATTCAGCTAGACTGACTGAGAACAGAGCCCCAGGAATTCTCTTTCCTGTCTCTACCCCTGATTTTTGTGGTTACAAATGTGTGGGGCTGAACCAATTACTTTACATGAATGTTGGGTAGAGATGTGAATCCAGATCCTCATGTTTCAGCAGCAAACACTTCACCAGCTGAGCCATAGTTTGGACCTGAAATTGTTATCTTTTACAAAAGGCTGTTTTCTAAGGCTAGGCTCCCTGGAAATAAACTCAGAGATGGAAACAGTGTATGGAAAGTTTACTATGGAGGGCTCTTGTAAATCACACCTGGAAGGGAGTGAGAAAATAAGACTGTGAAGAGTTGGAAGCTGGTCACCAACTGAGTTATAGTAAAGACATAAGTAGTTTCAGAACAGCCAGGGTCTTCATACTCCTATTTGGTCAATCATGGATATGCTGTTGTCAGCGGGGATTAGTTGGAGAAAGACTCAGACATAAGCTAGTTGAACACTTTGGTCCTGTGGTATCTTCAGAGCAGAGTCCACTCTGGCTGCATATTGATCTGCTGATGCACCATTTTGAGGGGTATGATAAAGCGCTTCTCTCCTTTGTATGTTCTGTCATTGTAGAGTTGGTACTGTACATCTGATTTCAAAAAATGGCTCTGCTTAAGTGCTCAGGTGTCATTCTCCTTTCTTCTGTGGAGGCTGTCTTTCTGCACATCATAGCTAATGTGAAATGTAGCACTTCCTGCTTATATGAAAGGAGAGTACACATTAATTCTTTAATGACAATAGGCTGCAGCTAGAAGCCAGGAAATTCAAAGTCTTTGCTGCATTCAAATCCGTGTAGATAACAATAGAGGGATAGCACTTACATCCATCACGTGTATGGTAATTCTGCTATTTCTAGAAATTCTTCTGAAGGTAAGAAGCTGAGCTCAAGACCTGATATTTTTATGACATGATTAGGAAAGGGGTGGCTGTGGAGGGAGCATCACTGAACTGCTGGCAGCAGCAAGTGGCCATTCCAACAAGCTGCAAGGATGTGTTAACCTTTATCAACTTCACCATGGCCTTGGGCTGCTGAACCCCCAGGAAACAGAATGTCTGTGTTTATTAGCCTTAGACTGCTGGGGAAGCATGTTGTCTTAATCCACACAAGAAAATAAAAGTAGAATTCTTCCACAATGGGGTTTTAAGTATGTGGTGGTATTTATCTTCCATGAGTGAAAACATGAATAGGCAGTAGTGAAACAGTAATATCTTGATATATTAGTCATTTTTTTTTTTTACTTTTGTGACAAAACACCCTATAGAAGCAATGTGAAGAAGGAAGAATTGACTTCAGTTCACAGTTTGAGGGTACATTCCATCATGGTGTTAAGTGAAGAGAGTCATATTGCTTTCTTCTCCATGGGCCAGGAAGCAGAAAGAGATGAATGCTGGTACTATGCTAGCTTCCTTCCACACTATTTATTCAATCTAGGTCCCCAGCCCATGGGATGGTAAATCCCACAGTGAAGATGGGTCTTCCTCCTCAGTTAATCATCTCTGGAAACACATCATAATTATACCCAAGCTGTACTTCATCAATGGCTTAAAGGTTCCTTAACCCAGCAAAGTTGCTAATTAAAATCAACCATAACTTTGATTAATAAAAATTGCCATTCCATTTATTCCATTTATTTTATCAGCCCTCTTAAGGACATTCTTTTACACACTGGTGTCAGTATCATGCACGACCTCTGTTGATTATTCTAAGCATCTTCTATCATCTATCACCAGGGGAAATAGCCTTTCTCTTCTTTGAATTGACATGGCAATTCTGATTTTGAGTTAGTATCACCTGTCAGTTAGAACAGACTTGTTTTCAAGAGGAAACCCAGTATCACCAGGGTTCAGCTAGATACTCATTATGTAATGATGAAGCTAGAAACGAAATATGGAGAACACTCACAGAGGCCTGAGAATACAAGCTGCTTCCTAGATTTCTCGAAGAGGAGGAAACTTCAAAGGCAGTATGCTGCTAAAAGGAAAAGAAGCACGAGAGTTTGCCAGAGGATGAGCTGAAGATGAATAAATTTCAGGGATAGGTGAGTAGCTGAACAGCTTACACATGGCCTGTTTGGCTTCAGCAAGAAGAGCAAGGCAGGAAGAGCTGCTGAGGAGATGGAGGACATTGAAGGAAGAGGTAGGAACAAAAAGTAAGAGGGAGCCCATGCAGTGTTAGAGTAATAGTTGAAACATTTAGTCTTTCTGGTCTCTTTTGGTTCCTCTTCAGAGTCAACAGAGTAGCTCAGGCTTGGTCCTATCCTCTAAATTACGACAGAACTTGCATCCATTTTATTCATAAATGTATGGGGCAAGACAACCATTGAGGCTTCTTGTGACTATAGTTAAATTTCAAATATTTTTTCAGTAAATAGCTGTGTTGAAGTATTTAAAACTCTGAAAAAGCTCAGCGACCCTTAAACAAGAACCAAACACCTCAAGAGAATGAGCAGAGGGCTAGGGATAATACCTGCTAGACAAAACTCTGCTCCACCTGAGACCATCAGGTAGACTTAGTACCAACTCCTCTGGGGTTTACAGCTCATTCAGGCAATCTATTCATACACATGCTTCAATTTACTTGATTTGAATAAGCAAGAAGGTCCAGGGTTTGTATTTTTAATGTCCTATCAGTGTGGCTATCAGGAGATAAGATGAGAAGATTTCTTAGACTTAGAAACAGAACAGTCCAAATACTGGGCAAATAAGTGCAAAGTACTTAAAAGTTAAATTCTAGATGAAATTCTATGGACAACAGCTAGTAAGACAGGAGGTATTCTGGTTCAGGTCCCGGGTAGAGACTAGGGGTCTTCTTAAGGTATCCACCTGCCCTTATAGGAATCCTTGTTATATCTGGACAGGTTTTTGGATACCCGTCAACAAAGGTTTAAGACTCTCCAATGTAGAAGATAACATTAGTTTATATGTGAATGTATACAGACACAGTAACTCACTCTCTCTTTTGCTATCTTTCTATCTGTGTGTGTGTGTGTGTGTGTGTGTGTGTGTGTGTGTGTGTGTAATATAGCCTAGACCACATAAATTAATAAGTGCCCTGGACCTGAACACAAATCTTCCTTTTGCTTATGTGACATACACATAACCAACTGAGCCATTTCCCAAGACTTCCCTGATGGGCCCCATAAATGGAATCACAGTAGTAACTACAAAAGTGAACATAGAAATTAAATGTAACTGAAATATAGAGATATGGTGGTAAGATTCCTTATTAGATGTGTTTAGGTATTAAAACATTATGAATGAGTTACACCATAAAAGTACAAGAAAAGGGCTAGAATAAAGCTATGGAATTATGGATGTAAAATAAGGAGAGTTTGCATGGAGCAGCTTTAAGGTCATGGTAGGAAGGAAGAAGTCTGAAGCAACAGCAGACAGCTTTGAAGTCTACCATGCTGTGGAGTTTCTGTGTTCTTCCATAAGCTAGCTTTCAACCATTTCTTAGCATAATGATGATACCATATTGATCTTTATAAAGCATAAGTGTTAAGTAAAATGTAATTAACTGTGTTCACACATAACAGGTGAGAAGAACAGAAACCAAATGGAAAGGCTGAGTTTGACACCCTAAATATGTGGGAATCCAAGATTAAAAAGTATTAGTATTAGAAAGAAGGCAATAGAAGCAGCATGAGTGGGTGATTTTTTTCTGTTCATCTTAAGTGGAAGGATTCCAGACCTTCTACTATGTGTACTAGACAGTTCTTCATTTGGATGAATGGAAGGTTCACCAAAGATTCTGTTTCTCCGCTTCTTGCCTTTCTGCTCTTAGATGTTATGGTGGACCTCATTTCTTTAAGGAAGGAAGTAGAGTCAGGACATGGATATATACAGTCATGAGCTATAAGAAGTAGCTCATTCCATTCAGCAGGCTTCTATCTCATTCTGTTAACCTATATGCAAATCTCTGTCTCCCCACCTTAGCTTACTATCTGAATCCAGGTCAGGGCTCCTTCTGAAGAAATGCAAACAGCTATTTCATGGTCACACACATAGACTCTTAGAGAGATGGTGGAGCAGCTTGATGATCTAAAGACAAACAGCTCTGATCCTTAAAGAATCATTTAAAAGATACAAAGTTGACCCTCCAGAAATGATGATACAAAGAGAGGATAAATTAGGAAGGCAAAGTCTAAAACAGAAGTATTTAATTTTTATTACTTTTGGGTTTGATGCAGGATATGGCTTTAGGACAAATTGCTTTTATTTTCTCGTAGTAGCTAGCATATAGCCAGTGTGGCTTAATAAGTGACTAGAACTCAAGCTTGCAAGGGGTTCCCAGAAGGAAAGGAATGTGGCAAGGCAGATGAGTAGGTGAACACTAGAGCCCCCAATCTGAAGACCTAAGCTCCAGGACCAGTTCTAGTTCTGTAGTGTTGTCTAGCCTTGAACATCCACATGCAGTCAGAACTTAAGAGGGAGAGCTGAGTATGAACATCAGGGAAAGACTTAACTTGAACTTCAAGCTTTCCTAATTTCAATCAGTATGATTGTAAATGAATAAGCACAGTCGGCACACCCCAAGTCTTGTCTCTATCTTCCTTGAACCTATCTTTTTCTTCTCCCTAATTTTTATTGTTTACTTCCTATTATTCCACAAGAGGTCATCTGCTATTGTTTCCTTATTTTTGCCAACATTTATTTTCAGTAGACTTAAAAACTTCTCTTTACTTTGGAAGCAAATTTTTTGCTAGGTATATATTTCTGAGTAGATTTTTTTTTCTTTTTAACACTTTGTAGACATTGTTCTTATTTCTGACCCTCATGGCTTCTTCTAAGAAATATCTATTAATTTTCCCATTATTCTTATTTGTGATGTTTTTCTTGCTGCTTTCCCATTGTTTTGGTTCTCAGTAACTGTCTAATGGGAATCTGAGAAGCCAAGAAGATGCAGCTACCACATATGGAAGAAAAAGATGACAGATCTAATGACAGGAAATGGTGGATGCTGCATAGTCACTCCTTGGTGGGTGATTATTCAAAGGCTTCATGGAGGGCCTGGGATTGGGGGATTGTTTATGCTTGACGTGGCTAGCAGATGGAAAGGTAAAATGGATACTGAGAATAGGAGACAACATTTTCTAAGACCTGACAGACACTTTTGTTATTGTTGCTGACACTGCTAACCTGCCAACTACAACTTTCTAAGAACACTGAGTTCTCGCCTCAAGTCTCTCTGGATTTTATAAGAGACAATGGAGGTTTTCAAATACACATGAATATACTATTTTTCAACTATGGCTCTGGTTTGATTGTGAAGGATTGCTTGTAAGGTGGAACTGGAGTGCTGTGTCACACCCTTGTGTTCACCTACACGAGGCTCTTGGGACAGTGTAGTGTTGCAATGTGGCATTTAGTAGAAAGATTATACAGATACCTGTCAAAGTTCCATCCAAAAATTGCATGGCAGCAGATCAGTAGAGAAGGAAGAACACAGCAGATGAGTCAAGGATGATTCAGGGGTTGATGGGCAGGTGGTAGAAATGGGAACAGTAAAAACAGCTGATGAGACAGTAGTGTAGAGACAAGTTGAAGGGAGAATTGATATAGATATAAATATAAAATTCTGGTGTGATAGTCTCATGGAAATGTATGCTAAACAGTTGGATTCTTGTGTCAAATCTCCAAGTTCTATAACTAAATAGGTAGATAATTTCAGAATCCTTATCCACTGAAGGTAATAAAACAAGTTCCAGGGGCTGGGAAGAGGCATCAGTGGGTAAGAGGGCTTGCTGTAGAAGTGTGTTGAGTTAGGCTCCTCAGCACTCACCTACAAAAGCAAGGTGCTTCCATACATGAGCTTATAACTCCAGTGCTCTAGGGGACAGAGCTAGGAGAGTCTAAGATAGTTGGGTTCACTTTCCAGATCGTTTAGCTAAAGAAACAATGAACTTCTGGTTCTATAGGGACCATGTTCCAAGGAAATAAGTTGGAGTGTGATGGAGGAACACACTTGACATTCTCCTCTGGCCTCCATGTGAGCACATGGACACACACACACACACACACACACACACACACACACACACACACACAGAGAGAGAGAGAGACAGAGAGAGACAGAGAGAGACAGAGAGAGACAGAGACAGAGAGAGACAGAGACAGAGACAGAGAGACAGAGACAGAGAGACAGAGAAAGGTGTTGAAATATCACAGAAGACCAGAAGTCAGGAAAACAGAAGATGAAAGACCCAACTGTGAGATGTAGGGAAAAACCAGAAGAGCTCATCAATAGGTGTGAGGTGGAGGGAAGTTTGTCTTTCAAACATCTTATCATTAATGAAGGTCTAGGTCTTGAAAGGATGCTCTGATTAATCCATAGAACTGTGTTACCAAGCACATTGTCAAGATGGCTCAGCAGTTAAGAATACTTGCTGCTTTTTCAGGGTTCAATTCCCAGCACCCACATCCAGCAACCTATAACTGCATGTAACTCCGGCTCCAGGACATCTGACACCCACTTCAGGGTGAGTCACTCTTAGGCTTCTAGTATCTTTTGTGTCTGTATTTTATTAAAAAATTCATAAAACAGTGTACTTTCCTTTCTGTTTCTGTGATAAAACACTCTTACCAAAAACAAGTTAGAAGAAGAAAGTTTTAGTTTGTCTTGTTTTCCAGCTTATAGGTCACTCCATCAGTGAGGGAAGCCGGGGCAGCAGTAGCTTGAAAGTAGGAAGCCAAAGCAGAAACTGTGGAGGGCTGCTACTTACTGGCTTTCTCTCTGGCTAATACATACATAGCCAGCTTTTTTCTTCCTTTTTTAATTTATTCTTCTCTCATACATTACATCCCGAGTGCAGTTCCCCTCCCCCAACTCCTCCCAGCAAGCCCCACAACCTCCTCTCTCCCCCAGATCCACTCCTCCTTCCTTTCTCTTCAGAAAAGCACAGGCATCCTAGGGATATCAACCAAATACAGCATAGCAAGCTACAATAAGACTAGGCACAAACCCTTATATCAAGGCTGGGCAAGGCAACCCAGCAGGAGGAAAAGGGTTTATACAGCTCAAGTCTACTTGCTCAGGAAATGGTGCTGTCCAGAGTGATGTGTGTGTCCCCACATATCATCTAATACTTAAGATAACCCCACAGACACAGTCAAAGGTCAATCATTCTAGTAAATCTGCTAAATGAACCTTCTCCATGTCTTTAGGCTGTGTCAAGTTGATAGTCAAAGGTAACTAAGAAAATCATTGCGTTAATGAACTGTATAGCACATGCTTCAGTCTACCCTTCAACCTAGCCTGCAGACATTATGGAGATCCCATTTAGGTCACCAAATGCACTTGCCTTTACCATCCCATCAGTTCACAGTACAACACGGCCATTTTAGAAATGGAAAAGCCTGAAAAGTATGAAAAAAATAAAAATGATTATTTTCTTTAGAATCTATGGTTTGAGGATTTTTTTACTTCCACATCCTGGTGGTTTCCATGGGTAACAGTATTAACTACCATGTCCACTTACATACTTACAAAACACAAACTTATTTGAATAATTAAAGACTCATGTGTTTGCATTCACGGTGCCTTGAGCCTGGTTACTGTCAAACTTCATCAGCACAAGGAGTAACATTTTTCCCTTAGGTATCATCAGCTTTTGGGGGAGGGGTGTTATTTCTGTCTTGTGTATTGTAAATGATGTTCTAGTTTTGAAGATGCAGTCTTATAATTTATTAAAAATTTGGCTGTTTCTTTACCGAATTTTCCTTCAGGAAATGTCAATACCTGTAGTATTCTGATTTTTCTGTTTTCATTAACAATCCACTTAATATGAAAATAAATCAGTGTTCCAATGTCACCATCCAATAGCTCTCTCTGCTTGTGTAGAAAGCAAAGAAAAAAGTAACATTAAAGAAATAGATAGATTCAGAAACTTGAACGTATCACCTTGAAGTGATACATGTTCATTGGGAAGCTTAGAGAAAGCATACCCTGGAACTTTGCTTCTGTGACCATACAAAATGTCAGAATTATCAACATTTGTGTCAAACCCAACTCTTGATCATCTGTTTTCTTGTGCTGGTGGGAGAGCTGTTGTGTTCTTGGGAATGGAACACCGTGTGTATGCTCTTTCTTGTGCTGGGCTGAGTTCTCTGAGGGGGCACAGCTGAAAACAAAGTGCTTTTGTTCAGCATGTTTTGCTTGGATTAATATTGCTTTTCCAAGAAGGAAACTGAGTGCCTTTGATAGGATATTCTTCCCAGCTCACTAATGATCCCTCCAGCCCACAGTGTAGTCTCTGGGTAGCTGACTGGCTGGCATTCTTGCTTGGAATTAGCATTTTTCATTTATGTAATTGTTTCTCTCTCTGGGGAGTGCTCAAGAGGTGTGGTTTCTCTCTATTTTGTTGTTGTTTGCAGATTATTAAAGTGTCAATAAATGCATTCTGTTAATAGAGGCTTTTTCTGAATTAGTTGGCTAGCATGGAGTACTGCATAGTAATATTACATACATATATAACCAGTGGCTCATTTCATAGTATTTTCCAGCTTTTTTGTTTTGGTTGGTGTGAATTTATGTGTATGTATGTAGATATATATACAGCTGTGAGCTTGGATGCTAGATGTTGACTTGAGGTTTTTCTCCATTCATTCTACACTTGCATTTTTTAAATAATATTTTATTCTTTGAGAATTTCATGTAATGTGTTTTGACTATATTCATCCTCTTCTCCAAGCTTCTCCTATATCTACTCCTACTTCTCTACCATCCAACATTGTGTTCCGCCAACCCACCAAGTCAAGTTTGTGCTATCTAACTGCTCTTGGGTGTGGGACATGCCCAAATGTGCTAACATGGTGTCACACCATTAAAGAAACCAACTCCCCTTCTCTCAGCAACTGTTGAGTGTGGTTAACATAATAGGTATCACATGTTTAAAAAAAAAAAGATGACTTTGCCTTTCCCAGCTGCTATCAACAACAACAACTCCTCAGCTAGGGTGGACTTCTTGCCCACCTCCACTCTAAGCTGGGGTTTTGTCCTAGAGACTGTTGTGTGACACTAATCCTGAGGAAACAACAAATGTTGACTCATGCCAGATAGTGAACCTAACAGACCAAAGTATGGATACCACCAAAGTCCATCTCAGTGTACTCGTGAGCTTTATTGGAATTACTTACAGGACTATGGTGAGGGGGCACTTACAGGAACAGAAATGACCCAAAGACAACTGTATCACCAAAGCTTACCCCAGCATGGGTAACAGCTCATGTTTCTGGAAATCTGGAGCACATTACACAACCTACAACAGCTCAAGAGATTGGAAACTTTGTAGGCAGCTCAGCTGCTCTCCACTTCTTCTAGTCATCTTGCTTCTCTGAGGAACTTCTAGGCAACTCTTCTGGTCTGAGAATGTCTCTAAGGAGTCTTTACTGCCTATGTACCCTTATGGAGGGAGAAGCCTAGTAAGTCTGATCACAGGAAAACCTGCAGGATCAGGTTTCTTCTCCAGCCTGTGGGTCCTAAGTGTTGAGCTCAGGTCCTCAGCCTTGTCAGCAAGGTTCTCCTTTAACCACTTAGCAATTCCATTAGCTAATGTGGTGCAATCATTGAAACCACAGTGAAAACAACATACAAATTTAAACTATTAACAACTTGTCTAATGATTTCTTCATACGTGTAAACCATAAAAGGCAAAAACCGAATCCTAGCCATTATCTGCAGGACTCAAAGCAAGCACCATCATCCTGGGTACATGGAACTCCTAAGCATACTAGTGCAGCCTGAGTACACAAGGCCCGTTTTCCTTATCTGTGAGTTGGAGATAATAAGATATTTCCCTAAAAGGTTCATTACATGAACCCAAGTGACAGAATATGTTTACCATCAAATGCAGCTCCCAGTGCTTAGTAGATATTTGATCCATCGTAATTATCTTTTTTTTCTCAGAACAAATTGTATACATAAGAAGAAAACATGCTTGCACTGCATTTAAAGTATTTTTAGCTATTGTTATCTAATGGAAATACTTTTGTGACAAGCCTTTGTTTAAAAAAAAAGGACAATTTAATGGATTCCTGACTCAAACATCTACCTGCTTGAATCTGACAGCAATACCAGCCAAACACAACTGCATATTGTTTTTTTTTTCCTGCTAATGCTGTATTCTCTAAACTAGTTTAAAAGTATACACTCTGAGAAGGAATATGCTGCTCACAACAGCATCTATTATTCAACTCACAGTTTGTCAGCCTGATGGATTTTCCTTTTATTGCTGGCAGAATATCCTTCTGTTAGGAGGATAGCTTCATGTTATCTATAGACACAATCCTTTCAAAAGAGGACATCCTCTTTGCCTACTTCATTTAAACACAGTGCACAGAGCTTAATGTATAACATGGAGTTTTATTTTAACAGAAAATTCTTACCATTTGATTTAAAATATATAGTTATTTCTCACAGGAGAGACTTGACCCAAGGAATGGTGCTGTTACTGGAATTCACAACATCAAAGACAAGTAGAGTTGAGAAATTTGGTTCCTTGACTTTTAGGTTCCACTTCAATCTGTGGCATTGGAGCCCATGCTGTAGCATCACAGGAAGTCACCTGACATGAAATCACTCATAGAATAGGCCCTGTGTGGTGTCTGTGAGGAGCATCTTATCCCTGATCCTTCCTGTCTTCTCTTCTGTTTCTTGCCATGAGAGAGTGAGCTTTGTTCTTTCACACTCTTTTTAAAGATTTATCTTTATTATTTCCATTCATGTGTATGTCTCTCTCTCTCTCTCTCTCTCTCTCTCTCTCTCTCTCTCTCTCTCTCTCTCTCTCTCTCTCTCTCTGGATGCCCTTGGAGGCCAGTGTCCTCAGATGCTCTGGACACAGAGTTACAGGCCATTGTCACCTGCACTTGGGTCATTAGCAAGAGTAGTAAGCACTCTTAACCACTGGGCCATCTCTCCAGACCCTCCTCCAGATTCTTCCTCATGATATTCTGCCTTACCATAGCTCGGAATCATCAAGTCTCTAAACTCTGAGCCCAAATCCATCCCTCCTCCCTTGTACTGTCCCTCTAGGGTGTGTGTCACAGCAAAGTTAAATCTGATCAACACACTGCAGGACTCTGATTGTTCCCACATGCTCTTTAAAACCAAGGGCCTTCACATAGGTTGTGAAGATAAACAATGAGCTTTTAAAAGCTGTACTTTGGAGGCCAGACATGATGGTTCATACCTGTAACCCCTGTGCTTGCAGTGCTGGGAAGCAGAAACAGATGATCAACTTACCATCAAAGGAGGCCTGGTCTACACAGAAAATTATAGGCCAGAGCAACTAGGACTACATAGCTAGACTGTCTCAAATAAACAAAATCAAAACTGAACAACCAACAACCACCTTCCTCAAAGGTTCCTAAAATGTAAACATAGGGATTTCAAAGAGATTTTATTGACTTGTGTGTTCTAATGAGAACTGACATACACAATTTTCATCCTGCCTTGAGTTGTTCCTGCGCAGGGTGCTGGTGTTGCATGGACACTGCTTACTGATGTCTGTATTGTATATTTCAAGAATGGTAGATAGGGAAAGATGGTGGTAGTTGCCAACAATGGACTGGGATAATGTGGACCTATGGCCATGGAGAACTCTGAGATCTTTGCAGATTTGAACAGTATCACTTTCTGCCAAAAAGTAAAAACTGGCATTGCCTTGAGAAAATTATTTTTTCTTAATATTAATATTCTATACTGCCATATCACTATAAACTAAGGATGTTAGTATTCAGGAATGTAAATTGAGAGTGTTATCAGTTATTTAGTGTTTGTTCCTCTTTATAAAATCATATGTATTTGGTGTATGTGTATGTGTGACATGTATGGTGTGTATGGTGTGTATTTGTGGTGTGTGTGTGTGTGTGTGTGTGTGTGTGTGTGTGCATAAATACTTTACTTTAAAATAGGTTTAGGTGCTAGAGATGTAGCTCACTTGGAAGAGTGATGACCTCACATTCATGAAACTCTCAAATCAATTCTAAGCACCAGATAAAATAGGTTTGGTGAACCATGCTTGTAATCCCAGAACTTGGAGGTAGAGATAGAAGTGTAGACATTCAAGATCTTGACTTAAGGGCAGTTTATGCTGTAAGGGCAAGGGAAGGAGACCTGAGGAGAAGGGAGGAGAGGGGATGCTTCTTTGTTGCTGTGGTTTTGTTTATTTATTTGTTTTGCTTTATCTTTTTTTTTTTTTTTTGCTTTTTTCTTTGTTATGGCTTGGTTTGACTTTTTGCTTTACTTTTTGAGTCAAGGTCTCAAGAAGCTTTGACTGGCCTTGAACTGATTTTGTAGCTGACAATGACCTTGAATGCCTGAACCTCTGACTTCCACGTTCTCAGTTCTAGAATTACAGATTTGCACACCCTTGTATGTTTGTCCTTCCATATTTCTATCAAATTCTCAAAGGGAATCAGGAAGAACCTGGGAGCACTCCTCTTAGCATCTACCCAGTGATGGAAACCACTGTCCCTAGTTCCTCAACTGAAGAAAAGTCTTCCTTCACCATCCTGATATTTTGGTAATAGGCAGAGGCAGTCGTTGGGCTCAGCTTGTTGGCATCATGTCTCCTGGGATCAGTAGCTTTCATTGCCTGATGGTGGACATCTTAAAAACCACCACCATATATTATTTCTGACGGATTGTTTGAGAGGTGAGGGTAAATGGGTCTCTTTTATTCTATCTTCATGAGAATCACAAGCTCCCCCACTGAAAGAGTTTGGGTATCAAATTTACAAATTTCCCCAGAGCTTTCCATCATTTGAAATTCTGAATAGAGGATATAGAACCACTCCGTTTGGTCCAAGCCGCATGCTGTAATTTCTAAAGTATACAGTGAGGTCTCACACAAAAAGGACATTATTGTTTTGAGAATACTGTGCTCAGGATGGAAGCTTTGTTTCTGTGTTCCAGTTGCTCTGCTCTTCATGTTCCAGGCTCCCTTCAAGGAATTACCAAGCCAATGTCTTGTACTCTATTTTGTATTCTCAGTCTAATAATTACTCTTTCACGTTTTCTTATATCAAATCAGGCATCTGTTAAGTTGTGCTTGGTAATGAGAAACATGTTTATTTCTTTTTTTTTTGCTAGGCATGACAAACTGCCCTAAGACTACCATGGTAATTCACAAGGCACCATGAGATACTTTAAGATTACAAGGAGTTCCAGCAGCATTAGCCATTTTGTACATTGAGTGAATAAAATGTTTAAGTTAGTTCAAAATGTCAACATTAGATCGTGTTCTCTTCCATCCAAGTAAAAAATATCTTAGCAAGGTACACTTGTTGAATTTGTGGTAAAGAGTAAAGATAATGTAAAATTGAGTGTGAATAGGCTACAATAGAAACAGTCAGCCTGATTCTGAAGTTTGAGATGTTGAAGATGATGGACTGATCCTTATATCTAATAAATAAGTGACTTATCCCAGAGTGAATATGGAAGATGTTTATGCCTATGTATGATTTTCACTAATGTAATCATTAGTGGACACCTAAGTAGTTAGGCTTTAAATACTTAATTGTTTAGATCTATCTAACTATTTAAAAAAGACATTTGTTTTGGCCTAGGGTCTGTGAATCAATTATGAGAACCTGAGTCATGCTACAGATGGAGACTACACAGGGGCTAGAATAATAGGCCATACTAGCAATGGTATTTAAACATTTTAAAGTTATAATATATAATTAAACATCTATTGTATGACTTTTCCTGGAGAGACATGAACAAACATGCATCCACCGTAGAAAGGACACTTAAAACAGACCAGAGAAATAATTCCTCTCACGTGTGACTTGGAGACCCAGTGAGCTGAGTGTGGGTACTTGCAGGAATACTGATGACTCAAAAGCAGCTGTGTCACTGAAAAGCACAGCTGTCAGCCTGTGAGTCATCAAAGCTGCATCCCTCAAGCTCCCAGCATGAATTTTAGGCCCTTCAACCAGACCAAGTGTCTCCTCTTCTCAGCAATTACTACTAATTATACAACCTTGAAGAGAGGCCTGTGAGTCTTCAGACTTCCTGAGCTTCCTCATTCTTCTGAGTTTCCTTTGCTTCCTGGGCATTGTATACTTTTTTTGTATACTTCAGAGTCTTAACATCCTGTATCTAGTGGGGGGGTGTTAAATTAGAAGGACTACACAGCAATGTTGTTGTCCCGTCCCAAGTATTATATATATTATTTCTACTGAACACTACAAAAGTATCATGTTAAAGTAATTTTAAGACTGATGAAGCAGAGAAACCCTCTTCCTTGGCTGCATAAGCACAGCATAACCTTTAAATTGGAGTCTGGAAGGTGATAACAATATTTGCCTATTTTTGTCATGACCCAAATCAGAGAACCTTTTACACACACACACACACACACACACACACACACACACACACACACACGCAAGCACACACGCACGCACACATCTGCGCACACGCGCGCACACACACGAGAGAGAGAGAGAGAGAGAGAGAGAGAGAGAGAGAGAGAGAGAGAGAGAGAGAGAAAGGGAGAGAGTGTTACCTAGAAGTCTCTACATGTAAACTTTAGCTTACTTTTAAAAACATCATCTCTAAGTTGAAAATAAGAATAAGGTGGAAAAGAAAACATTTTTTGAGATGTAAATTCCTATACCAGATACTTTCAATTCCCCAAATATTTTATCATCTTGAATTTAGAATTACATCAGTTTTTATATAATCTAATAATCCATGTTCAGTTGCGTAAGGACCAGACAATCCATCAACATCAAATGTCTTCTTAGTTATTTATATATAAGTAACACATAAAAAGGCTTCAGACAGCAATGTGACAGACATTAAAAATATACAAAATGCTTGTTACACAAACTACATAAGTACAACTGTGCTAATTTAAGCTGGGGAAGTAAAGTAATCTAAATTACTGAAGTGCAGAATGATGGATTTGCTCTGGAAAATTCATATTCATTACCCTCAAATACTTTGATCAGCTAATACTAAGTAATTGCAGTATTATCAGATGGGCATTTATGTCTTCATATAATCTGAAGATTCTGTAAAAATGTATCCAAGTTAGATTCTGCCAAATAAAACACCATTGCCTCATAATGAGATAATTAAAAAAATGGCTTCAAATTTCTACTCTTATTTAGATACTTTAGGTTTTCATGATTAAAAAAAAAAGAAAGGAAAAAATATGCAATGCAAGACAGCTCATTGTAATTAGGTTTCCTAGAATGAAATTTAGAAACTACAACAGTGTTCATTGGAAGAAATATGATGTATAATTGCAAACATAAAATACAAAGAGTGTGAGTGGATGATTCGATGGCTTGACAAGTAATTGCATGCATTTCACCAAGTTCAAATCAAGATAGAGAACACTGTTATCCTTACAGAAATCTGTCATTTTTCATCCTACATTCCCTTCACCCTGAGAGCTAACTTACCCAGATTTATTGAATATTCTTCTTGTCTAACCAATTAATTATACTCAAAACAAAACATTTTTGTATGTAATATTTTCTATTTGTTCTTTCACATTTTAACTATTTTTCTGTTTCATCAAAATAAAACTTGAGTTTAATTGGAACTCCTTGAATATTTGTAATTTCTGGAGATATTAAAGTTACTGATTTCAATATTGTCATCTTTTGAGATACACATAACGTCTGCACTACAAGAGGTTTTATAGTAAGGTTATGTCCATCCTCATCCTATCAGTTTACTTGGAGTAAGTCACAGGAATCTATTACTTTTTTTATATTTATTTTAAAATGTCTTTAAATTTTATTCTAATATCTGCATCTAATAAGATTTTTTCTTTGATTTAACAGTTCTATTAGTTTCTTATGGTGAGATCTATTTGTTTATGTTATTATTCACTTTTTCTTATGCTGGGTATAAACCCCCAGGGCTTCATGCTTGTAAGGGACACATTCCACCACTGACCTACACCACTGGCTCTCATAAGCTGCTGGATTCTTACAGTTAGTTAATAGTTATATTTATGGGTCATGTTGATCTATATATGTCTAATTTTAGATCTGACCTACACCCTTCTTCCATGAAGCCTGTATTTACAATCAGCTACTTTGTGTGGGGTGTGTGTGTGTTCACATGTGTGCGCATGTGTGTCTGTGTGAATGCAGATGTGTGCCCATGTGAATGCATTGATGACCACAATGTGGGGTCCAGGGATGGAATGCAGGTCTGTTGTCTTTTTATTTAACTGTTGCTGCCTTTTAAGCCATGGCTGCCTGAGAGAGCAGCTGCAAGTCTGCTGCTACCAGCAGCAGTTAGGCCGCAAGGGCCAGAACTGAGGGAATTCTGTTCCCTTAGGCGCTGACTCTTTTAAAGCTATGAATGGAACTTAGCTAAACCTCTGCCCCTGTAAAGAACTTAAGATTCAAAGGTTAAGGTAGAATTCTGCTCTTCAGAGAGGTTGAAAAGCAAGTAGCTCACCTCCTCTCTCTTCTCTGCATTACTGGTCCATGGTCTGGTACTTTTGATTCTTCTCATTTCTATTGTATGCCATTTCCCCCTTATCATTATATTACTTATATTTTAAATACAAACACATTATTTCTATTATTAAAATCATGTCCTATTTCATTACATTGTCTTCAAATATTGCATAGTGGAAATCATGCACCGTGAACTATATTCATACATGTTTCTTCAGGAAAAATGCTTACTTGAGTAAATATATGCGAAAACTTTAAGGTAAAATCCATTTTTGTTCTAAAAAGGAGCAGAAAAAAGTATTTCATTAACATGTGTTCTGATATTAGAGTTAATACGACTAAGTATATACAGACATGTGAGTGAATCAAAGCTCTTAACACTATGGAACCCCAAGGGCTGGAGAGCTGGCTCAGCAGTTACGAGCATTTGCTGCTATTGCAAAAGACTGAAGATCAGTTATTAGAAACCAAATCAGTTGGCTTCCAACTGCCTGAACTCTAGCTCAAGGGTCTGATGTTCTCTTCTGGTTTCTGTGAGCATCCATACACACGCGGCATACATAGAAGGACACATACAAACACATGTGTGTAAATACACATAAATAAAAATAAAATAAAACCAAAACTATATAATATTTATTTTCCATTCACCTATCAAAATGCCATTAAGCTTATACAACACGACCTGTATTTTGTCCATTGGCAGTAATGAATTACTGTAGCATATCTAACATAATTCATTCACACAGAAAGGAATTTTGACAGAATGTCAAAATGATCCCTTCTATGGTAGGCTATCTTTATTCCATGCCTCTGATGGAGATTGTGTCCTTTGGAAACCATCTTGCAAAGTTCTCGAAGCCTTAATGAAGGTGAAACTCACTTGTGTTCTCTCACTGGACTTGGTGCTGCCCATGCTGAATTAGCCATTGTGAACCTTTTTGTCATCTCCAGATCGCAGATGTTTAGTTTCAAGTCTTTGTTGTAGATGACACAGCTAGTTGAACGTTGAGATGTTGAGATTAATGCTCAAGTGCCTTAGACTCTGAAGTCATGGTCCTTCCCGTTAAGAGGTCTGCTTCTCAGGGAAAGTGATGGCCTTAGTTTTCATACATTATGGAAAATCACAATTTTTATAGGTCAGAAGGGAATATATTTGAATAAATATTCCAGACCTCAGTCCCTTATGACTAATATTCTATTTGTCTGTAGAAAGATTGGTGACAACAGGAAAAGCACAAACAACTGAAACCCATAACAGAACCTTAACTTCACGGCATTAACCCCCAGCTTTAGCTAAAGCATCCCGACTCAAGAGTTCAACCCAGGAAAATGTCAATGAAATAATTATGTTTCTTCAAACTTTTAAATATTTAAAAACTTTTCTGAACATTGCACTATGTTTTTGTTGTTGTAGTGATTTAGAATTCTTCATGTAAATACAAACCTTGTAGGGGCAAGTCTCTCAATGTCAGAAACTAATCCCGGGGAACTAACAGGGAGTTACTTCTCTGTTAAAGACTTCACCCAAACTCCCCTAAAGGCTCCAGCTCAAGCAAAAATGCAAATGCATTCTATGGTGAAATCTTAATTTCTGATCTAAAAGCAATTCAGAACTTTCTGAAGCTTTTGTTCTTAAAAGAGACAAAGGTCAGACGACATGGGATCAATCCAACCAAGCCCAAAGACCTAAAGATGGTTGCATTAAAACTGTCAGGATGACACAGAAAAAAAAATACAGACTCTTTGAAAAATTTCACCTCATCTACTCCATAATGGCTTTCTTAGGAATTCCCTAAATTCTGAAAGTAAATTACAGACTGCTCTTTAAAGAAAATTGAGAATCAGTCACTCAGGTACTGTTATGTTCGGTTTCCTAAAACCTTCATGATGATATGAGTTGGAGTATTTATTATTTTTATTTATTAACCAATTTCTTTACATTGCTGGGGATCAAACCCAGTCTTCTACATGATGCTCAAAATCTCTCCCATTGAGTCACCTTCCAGCCCTAAATTGGAGTAGATAGATGACCAGGCAGCATAGCCAAATTGGTGAATTTTAGACAAAAGTGGGGGATGTTATCTTAATAAACAAGATGGATACCTCTTGAAGAACACACCTGAGGTTCACATCAGGCTTCCACAAACACATACACACACATACATATGTACCTTTGCACACAGCGTACACATGGGATATGGTTGTACACATATACACACAAAATTATCATTTTTGCAACTGTACAATTTTTCTATTGCTGTGATAAAACACCATGTCCAAGGAAACTTAGAAAAGAAGGAGTTGAATTGGGCTTACAGTTCCAGAATGTTGGAGTCAGTGATGATGCGGCAAAGACATAGAGGCAGGAACAGCAGAAAGCTTAGATCTCAAACCAAAAACAGGAGGTAGGGAGAACTGGCTTGAATCTTTTGAAACCTCAAAGCCCATCCCTGGTGACCTACTTCCTCCAACAAGGCCCACACATCCTAATTCTTCCCAAGCAGTTCCACCACCTTGGTACCAAACATAGAAGTATAGGAGCCTATGAGGGCCATTCTCATTCAAACAAATCAGCACATCAAAGAGAGATGCAAAGAAAAGATTGCCGATTGTTTATGGCACATTTTAATTTTAGCGGTGGTCCAGCTTTCCAAGATCATAGCAACATTCTCACACAGGTGAGTCTCACTCTCACTGGGATGACTCAAGTCTTATCTTAACCAATTCGACCACATAGAGGAGACAACTGTCTTTTGGAAACCCAAGTCTTAAGTTTTCCTGTGTTAAATTCTCATGGTCTAATAACTTGGAATCTAATTTGTGTGTACAGCGTATGAACATGTTTGCATGTGTGGGGCTTCCCATGCAAATGTGTGTGCATGACTGTGGATATAAGAAATTGATGTTGTATGTCTTCCTCTCACTCTCCACATTGTGTTTTGAATCAGGGTCTCTTATTGAACCTGGGTTTCACAGATTTGGCTAGACTTGGCCAGTAAGCTACAAGGATCTGCTTGTCTCCAGAGTTGGGATTATAGACATTCACTGACATGTCTTGATTTCTCATGGGCTCTTGGGATCCAAATTCAGGTTCTTATGTGAACATAGCAAGGACTTTGCACTTACACGTAATCTCTCTAGACCATCAAATCTAAGTTTCAGCAACAATTACCAGTAGTCTACAGTGTCTTTTGTGTCTCACCCTTGATTTCCTTGTTTTCTAACTTACAGTACACTGGCCATGTAGACTCAGAAATGCTAGACATAAAATGACTCTTTAGATCATATCTTCCCTTGACTTCTGTTTCTCCCCAACTTATCTAATTTTAATGATTTAACTTCTTGAACTCCAGACGAAGTGAGTTTCTCTTGTTAGATGCTATCCTACAGCATACTTGGAGAAAAACAAAGAAATTAATGGAATTTTAAACTTGTATATCATTCCAGCACATATGCAAAACACAATAAATATCCAGTATAAAGGATCACAAAAGAATGAAAACCCACTGACCAGTGTCTCACAGTATATTCTATTTTGTGTTCTCTTTTGTACATAAACTGACACTTGTAAAATTAGATCATGTAATTATAAGTCTGTGTTATTCTTGTTATAAACAACTTGTTTATATAGTTCTATAAATTTAAAAGTGTGTAGGTTTTGTTTATGACCTTCAGTGATGTTATGACATTTACAAACATATCTCTTAGTTCATATTTTTAACAAATTTATTTTGGTAATAATGAAGAATGGATTGCTCTGTGATTAAGTATATTTCAACTTAAGTACAATTAGTCATGGCAGACTGTTGTTGGGTGTATTAGTAATGAAGTATTTTTCTTAGCAGTATGTGTAAATGTCTATAATTTTAAAGTCTTGACAGTATTTTACATATTACATATTCTGCAGAATGTTACATGGTATTTCTTTATATTTTACCTTTCCTCCTTTTGAGTAATGAGTTGACTCTGCTGATCTGGCTGACTAGGTGGTTATTCCCTTCCTCCTCCACCATCTCAAATGTGTCCCTCTCAAAGGTGTGCACCCAATCAAAGAAGACATCCGTTCTTGACAGAGGAGGACTGCTCTTGGGTCAAAGGTATTTGAGTAGATGAGCTCCCTGCCAGACCCAACAAACAAGTTCTCACAAGGTGGCAATTTCATGAGCAAGCTCAGTTTCAATTTTCCAATAATTCCTTTTATGAATAGTCCTTTCCCTATCTTGTAAGATATCGCCTTTCCCAAATTTGTGACATTATCTTACATTATTGTTGAGATAACTGATTTGACTGGCACTCTCCCCTCCCATTTTGTGTGTGTGTGTGTGTGTGTGTGTGTGTGTGTGTGTAAATACTTGTGTGTCTATGTGTACACACTACTTGCAGGACAAAGGATATCATCTAGTGTCTTTTCCAATTGTTCTACACATTACTTCCTGAGATAGGACTTGGTTATTTCAGATTTCCCTTGCTCCTTTCGGCTTGAAATTTATACTAGGTGCTTAAGTTAAACAAGCCTTAAAAACTTGTGTGTGTTTTTTTTTAATTGCATTTATTTATTCACTTACCATCTTATCTTCTAAAGTGACTTCATTTGGTTTGTTGACTGGAAGAATTATGGGAAAAGTTCTACAAGTCATTTGAGGTCTCAGATACTATAATCTTCCTTTAGAAATTTGAATCTATATCTAAAGGTGGCTGTGAATGGTAATGTTATAACTTCACCTTCATATAATTAAAATGAACATTGTAACTTGAGATTCAACTGCATTTTCTTTTTAGCTTAGTACAGTTCTGAGTTACCCTTTCTTTAGAACAGGAGTCAACATAGAGATTGTTAGTCAAATTGTTAGGGGAAACTGAGCTAGCTGGCACTGCCCCTCACTGGCTGCAGCACTTGGGAGATCAGGTCTGCTCCTCAGCAAGATCAGGTCTGGGCAGCACAGTAGAGCTGGTTCTGCTGGCATAGACAATTATGAACCTGCCCCAAGGGTGTGAGTGCAGGAGAGCTCACCTCACCCCTCACCTGTGCAGTGTGGGAGACCTGGCCCCAAATATGTAAGAGTGGATGAGCTGACTACACCCCTCATCTGAGTAAAGGAGAAGAGCTGGCGTTGGTAGCATGGGCATAGGATATCAGGTAGACTGACCAACTCAGCTACCACTCAGGCCCAGATCCAAGGCTTTGAATTGGTCCACCCCATCTACCCCATCTAAGAACTGCTGGAGCATTTGAAGGCATCAGCCCTGCAAAACCAAAGCTACTGGATCTCTATGACACAGGACAACCACAGGATATTGGAGAGAAGTCCCAGTGAGGATCCAATATTGAAAGTTCAGCAGGAGCCAGAGGCTTTGAACCAGACCAGCAACTCATTGCAATGAACATTTGAAAGCAAAGCTGTTCGGACAAAAGGGTAGACTAGGTGACATACTGTGAAACACTGCAGCTTCCAATGCTGGATATTTTTGTTTGTTTGTCTTCTTTCATTTGCATTTTTATTTTTTGTTACTTTTATTTTTCTGTTTTCTTTTGGGAGGAGGTTGCAAGGGCAGAGGACAGATAAGGAGGATTGGGGAAATGAGGGGGATTGGGGTGCATGATATAAAATTCACAAAGAATCAATAAAAATAACTCCTTTGTGATGCAATATTTTATTCTCTCATCACAAACCATAAGGAAGAAGTGGCAGAAAGAATCTAAGAGTTTCCAGTTTCTGGCTATTATGAATAAAACTACTATGAATATAGTTGATCAGGTGTCCTCATGATATGGTAGAGAGTCCTTTGGGTATATGCCCAGGAGTAGTATAGCTGGGTCTTGAGGTAGGTTGATTCCCAATTTTCTGAAAAACTGCCATATTGATTCCCAAAGTGGCTGTAAAAATTTGCATTTCCACCAGCAATAGAGAAGTGCTCCCCTTATTCCACATCCTCTCCAGCATGAGCTGACTTGTATTTTTGGTCTTAGCCTTTCTGACAGGTGTAAGATGGAATCTCAGTGTCATTTTGATTTGCATTTCCCTAATGGCTAAGGATGTTGAAGATTTATTTAGATGTTTCTTGACCATTTGAGATTCCACTGCTCAGAATTCTCTGTTTAGATCTATCTGTACCCCATTTTTAAATTGGATTATTAGATTTTTTTGATGTGTAGTTTCTTGAGTTCTTTACATATTTTGAAAATCAGCCCTCTGTCAGATATGGGGATGGTGAAGACCTTTTCTCACTATATGGGCTGTTGTTTTGTCTTTTTGATGATTTCTTTTGCCTTGCAGAAGATTCACAGCTTTATGATGTTCCATTTATTAACTGTTGATCTTCGTGCCAATGCATTCCAGGCTATTCTCCAGTTTCTCTTCCATCAGATACAGTGTATCTGGTGTCATGTTGAGGTCTTTGATCCACTTGAACTTGAGTTTTATGCAGGGTGATAAATATGGATCTATTCACATTCTTCTACTTACAGACATCCAGTTAGACCAGCAACATTTGTTGAAGATGCTTTCCTTTTTCCATTGTATATTTCTGGCTTCTTTATTAAAAATCAGGTGTCCATAGATATGTGGATTTATGAATGTGTCTTTGATTCAGTTCCATTGATCAACCTGTCTGTTTTTAGGTCAATACCATGTGCTCTGTAGTGTAGTATAGCTTAAAATCAGAGACAGTGATGCCACCAGAAGTTCTTTTATTGTATAAGATTATTTTTAGCAGTCTGGGGTCTTTGTTTTCCCATATGAAGTTGAGTATTTTTCTTTCAAGTTCTGTAAAGAATTGTGTTGGAATTTTGATGTGAATTGTGTTGAATCTGTAGATTGCTTTTGGTAAGATGGTCATTTTTACTGTGTTAATCCTACTAATCCATGATCATGGGAGATCTTTCCATCTTCTGATATCTTCTTCAGTTTCTTTCCTCAAAGACTTGAAGTTCTTGCCATATAGGTCTTTCACTTGCTCAGTTAGAGTTACACCAAGATATTTTATATATTTTGTGGATATTGTGAAGGGTCTTGTTTCTATAATTTCTGGAAACATCCTAGATGCCCATCAATTGAAGAATGGATAAAGAAAATGTAGTACATTTACACAATGGAGTATTACTCCTCTATTAAAAACGGTGACATCATGAAATTTGCTGGCAAATGGTTAGAACTAGAAAAGATCATACTGAATGAGGTAACCAAGACCAGAAAGACAAACATGGTATGTATTCACTTATAGGTGGATATTAGCCTTAAAGCAAAGGATAACCATGCTACAATCCACAGGCCCAAAGAAACTAAGTAACAAGAAAGTCTCAAGGTGGAGGGAAAACATGAATCTCAATATAAAGGGGAAATAGAATAGATGTCACAGGTGGGTTGGAGGAGAGGTCTGGATAGGGGGTGGGCATATAAATAGGAGGAATTCAGCTAGGGGAGGATAGAGGGAGAGAGTACTGAGGAGACAACTGTAATCAGAGACATCTCTGGGATGAGCTAAAAGCCTAGTGCAATGGAAACTTCCAGGAATCTATGATGGTGCCCCTAACTAAGACTCCCAGCAGTGGGAGATACAGATCCAGGACTGGCCATCTTCTGTAACTAGGCAAGACTTCCAGTGGAGGAACTGTGACCTCAAATCGGCCATATAACCTCTG
This sequence comes from Peromyscus eremicus, assembly GCF_949786415.1. Lineage (NCBI taxonomy): Eukaryota > Metazoa > Chordata > Mammalia > Rodentia > Cricetidae > Peromyscus > Peromyscus eremicus. The sequence continues at coordinate 49,642,072 of NC_081420.1, read as the reverse complement.
ACCTACAATTTTTCCTGCCTACAAGATATACTGGGACAAAGTTGGCACAGAGATTATGGGAATGGCCAACCAATGACTGATACAGCTTGAGACCCATACTATGAGAGGGAGCCCACTCCTGAAAAAGCCTGAAGGGCCAGTACCCAGAGGCTGGACAGCTGAGAGACCTAGGATAGAACCAAACATGACTGGCAAAAAAAATCAGTGAAATGATTCATAATGATATTCTGCTCTACTCATAGATTGTTGCCTAACCCAATTGTCATCAGAGAGGCTTCACCTGGCAACTGTTAAAAACAGATGCAGAGGCCCACAGTCAAACATTAGGTGGACATCAGGAAATCCCATGTAAGAAGGGGAGGGAGGATTATGGTAGCCAGAGGTACCAAGGACACCACAGGAAAACACACAGAGTCAACTGACGTAGGGTCATGAGGGCTCACAGACACTGAAAGGCCAACCAGAAAACTTGCACAGGACTGACCTGGGCTCTATCTATGTTCATGTGTTTCAATTGTGTGGCTTGGTCTTCTTGTGGGACTCCTGGCAGAGGTAGTGGGAGCTGTTTCTTTTGCCTGCTCTTGGGACCCTTTCCTTCTGCTGGTTTGACTCATCTGGCCTTAATAGGAGAGGAGGTGCCTAGTCTTGCTGCAACTTGATATGCCATGGTTTGCTGATATACAAAGCAGACCTGCACTTCTCTGAAGGGAAAGGAGAGGGAGTTAGTTGGGTGGGAAGGGGTGAATTTGTGGACTAAGAGGAGAAACTGTGATTAGGGTGGGAAAATTAATTAATTGATTAATTAGTAAAAAAAAAATACTAAAACAAATGTGTTACTTCCATGGAAATTACTTGGCTCATGCTCAGTTTTATAAATACCCAGACTCCAGTGCAGAAAAAAAAAATGAATCTAAGAGACAGAGGATGGGCATGGGAGTATAGAAGGCTGTCCTCTCTCTGGACATGACATAACTGTGGTACACATGAACTTACAGAGGCTATGATTACCTACACAATATCAGGTCAGGTAAAAATTACAACATGGAACAGAGAAAGGCTCCTGAGTCCCCATCTGTTGCTAAAGAGCTATTGGCAGTTCATGGCTAATGAGATAGTGAGATTGGGGGCGTGGACACTGATAGGTTACCCATGTCCCAGTGGATTACCTCATGCCCATGTGCATGTGGGAAATGATAATTAGACTCACTAGGTTGAAAAGTAATCAATAAACAAATACGTTTTAAAAGAGGACATGAAATTGGGATGGAGGTGTGCTGGAGGTTGCTGAAGATTGTTGGACTGGGGGAGTGAAGAGTGAGTATGATGCTATGTATGAAATTTTCAATACAACAAGAAGGAATGACAAACTTTTCTACTTTTCTAAAATCTGGAGCCACGATTCATTCTCCATCCCCAGAAACCCACCACAGTAACTACTCATTGTGTTAGCCGCTCAGCTGCCTCTTCAGAATGTGGTAGACACCACTCACCGGAAATATGAGTTCCTTCTTGCATTGCTTCGTTGATCTCTGGTTTTCAGTGAGCTACAGTATTCCTAGATCTCATACACATTTTTAAAACATTTCCTGGTATTTCTCACCATTCTGGGTGTAAAGGTCATTATTCATTATATAATCTGCCATTCATACAAGGAAAAATACTGTTTAAACAAAATCTGTCTGCTGGGCTAAACTCACAATTCAATGAAGCTCAAAATTCTCACCCTGTCCTTCTTATCAATACATCTCTAGATTTCAATGTAGTTTGCATTGTTCTAAATCAATAGTCATGGTATCAGAGAAGCATCTTTGTGCATTGAATGGTGATTACAGTCTCTGAACTGGTCAAAGTGCAGAGAACAAGTGTCTGTGGAGTGCAAAGTCAGTTGTACATCCATATTGTAATCACTCCCCTTAAAGCTCAAGAAACATCATGGAATAGGGGGCTGAAAGATTTAAAGAGCTATATGTTGGGGAAACTGGGTCAAAACAGTGTCTACTGGACATGCTAGGACCATTTCACAATTACTACAGCTACTTACACATGTCCTGCACAAGATCAAGCCAGTCAACATGCCAACATGGATGGGGAAGGAGTTCATAAGCCCCAACTCCTAACTGCAGAGCTCTTGACAGTTATTGGCTTGATAGTAAGAGTCAGTTTCCTTTAGAGGTGTAGGACATGGTAGGTTGACCATGCTCCATTCCTATATGATCTATATGGATAGAACAAGTTGGCTTAAATGGAAAGACATAAAGTTGGGAGAAAAAAGTGGAAAGGATCCAGGAGAAGTTAGAGAGGAAGTGTCAGGGTGAGTGTGATCAAAATATATTGTATACGTGTATGAAATTCTCAAAGACTAAGTAAAATTGTTATGTTAAAAATGGGGATGGTATCATAAAACTGGAATTCAAGAGCCATCATGGTCTGGAATTCCTGTTGTCACTTAGAACACTCATTCCCTGAGTAGCACATCTTTCCATTGGTAGCAGCAAATATACTATTCATTTTTATCAAAATTTAACAACCCCAAGTTGCAACAATAGGATATTTGTCTAATGAGTAAGATAACTTTCTGGTTAAACAGTTGAATTGCTCAGACTCCTTGTGGTTGTTAAAACTTAAAAACTTACTTTAAACTTTAAAAAAGTTCTTTTTTTTCTTCTTCTGGGAATAGATCTTTCACATAAATAATAAGTAGGCTTAATGATTCCCCTCAGAGTGAAAGCCCCAGAATGTAGAATATAGCTTTCATTCCAAATGAAGTTCATTTTCCTGAGGGCCTGTATCTGTCATTCAAGAGCTTCTGAAGTGATTCCTTCCTGAGATGCAGGGGCCGGTGGGGTGTCTTATAAATAGCCTCTTAAAGATTTTAATTTCTAGCAAGTGGTCATTCATGGTATAGAGTCAATTAACTGATCTTTAAGATTTAGAAGAAATAACACCCATGGTTGCTAATCTCAACTGTCAACTTGATGAGATTTGTAATTACCTAGGAGATGGGCCTCTGGGCATGCCTGTGGAGAATTATCTTGATTTGGTTAATTGACAAAGGAGACCTACTCACTGTAGGTGGTTCCATTCCCTGGGCTAGAGATTCTGGGCTGTTTAAAAAGGAGAACATGAGTTGAATCAGAAGTGTTCATCTCTCTTTGCTTCTTAATTGTGGACTTAAGGAGACAAGCTGCCCCTGATTCTCCAAGGCCTCCACCTTCACACTCCATGATAGACTTTGAGTGAGACAGAAAAAACAAACAAACAAACAAACAAACAAGAAAACCCTTTTCTCACTGATTCACTTTTGTCTGGGGATTTTATGACAGCAACAGGAAAGGTAACTAAAATGACAGGATATGATATTTTTAAGAAAATTCTGAGGAATTGCCCTGGACTATGTGACAAAAATGATTTTTCTGTTGTAGCGATGTACGGGAAGAATAACAGACTAGATACTCCATTTTAAAGCAATGTTTGTATTTTACTTTTTCATGACTGTTATACAAACAACTCAAGGAAAAAAGAGTTCTCTTTGACTTAGAGTTTGAAGGTAGCATCTACTGTGATGGGGGGAGGTATGACAGCAGGCTTTCGAGGCAGGTGGTTACATTGCATCCACAGTCAGGAACCCAAGAGAAAGGAAAGCTGGTGCTCAGCTAGCTTTGTGCTTTCCCCCTTTTTATCCAGTCCGGAGCCCTAGCCAATGGAAAATGCTACCACCTGTGGCTTGGTCTTCCAGCTCTGTTAAATCTCTAGAAATACGCTCACAGACAAGCCCAGCTTCGGGTAGTTCCTCCACTGAGTCAAGTTGTCCATAATGATTAGTCTTCACAATTAGTTGCAGATTTTTGTCAGAAATTTTTATGATCAAATATCTCATGGTGGAAAACAAACTCTCAAGATTAGCAGTCTAGGTTTAAAATCTTCATTTGAGTCCTATACTTGAAGAGACTACAGGTAGCAGCTTTCTTTATTATAGAGATAATTTTCCATCCCTTTTCCTCCGATGTCTCCTTATAGTTTCAGTTTTACTCTGTAAAAATCTAGGGCAGTGCCATTTCTTTTACCAGGAATAAGTTGTGTATCACTCTGAAGAACAAATAAGTTGCATTTGGGGGAGGGGGGTTGCTAGTGATGTTGGCCACCCCACCCAGGGGTGCAATAGCCCTCTACCATCAAAATGGAATTAAAAGCTGTTTGTAAAATGGGGTCTCTTAGGGCAACCCTTGGCCTGAAAAACAAAAAAACACTGCTATGTACAATATAGACTAACTAAGAGTACGGCTTGACCACAGTTCAACCAATGACTTCTCTTCCTGTTGAACACCAAGCTTAATCAAAAAGTTTTGGAAACTCTAGTTGGAAATCTTTGAAAACGTACTACCAAGGGACTTGACATTCTTCTCCTGGGAAAGAATGCAGAGAGAAATGGAGACTGTAATACTTAAACCTACTTCACTATCTAAACAAAATCTATTTCCTAATAATACCTTACAGATGTGTTGATTTTTGCCATTTTTCTTTAATACCACAGAACAAGGGCACTAATTCATTGCACATTGTTCTTAGAAAGCTATTGAATTGAAACTGCCAAAATGTTCTAATACAGTATTATATTGTTGGAATGCTCTTTTGGGTCTACAGTTCTTGATATAATTTTGGTGTTTTGTTTCAGAAATGGCAAAACAGCAATTCTGGATTTGTCTGTTTTTGTTTTATCTTTCTAGTTAGGAGTTTTGTAAGATCCACTTGATAGCACACTTCTGTGAGTGAACTCTCAAGGTTGTTGAGTAGTAAGGGATGTCCAATGTCTTTGCTTTTATTTTTGTTTTCCCAGTGAAGATGGCTGAATATTTCATTACCATGTGCTATCACCTTGATTCCTCAGCCTCTGGCTATGTGCTGAAGATCTGTGACAATGCAGTCCATGTTAGGGACATCATTAAGCTTCAGTTTGACTAGATGTCACAATGATATCTGTTAGTGAGGTACAACTTCTGCAACTACTATAAATCTAACTTAAAAAACAACCAAAACCAAACCTCATAGGTTCTCGGGACTTAACTCATATCCTCATGCTTATAAGTCTTACTCTTTACCAACTTAGCTACCTCCCCAGACTCCATATTTGTTTTCCCTTTTACTCTGATCATACCCAACTTTTATATCCTGACTTCAGCCTACCTTCATTGGCAACAAATCAACTAATACCGTATGTTTTCAATTCATTGATTTTCTGTAATTGTTGGTTTGGATTTAGAGGCAAAGGGAAATCTAGCCTGAATGGCTTGACTAATTCATATGAGTACACACTGATTTTGGCCTGTGTGGGATTTTGAAAAGAAAGGGGGGGGGGAGAAAAGCTCAATTTCTGGCATAGAAAGCATGAGGGAGATTAAGCTAACAGGAAAACAAAACTAACAAAGGAAATAAAAATAAAAACAATCTGTGCTTCCTGATCTTTTCTCACAGATTCTTTTAATTAAATATAGATCCTGCATTGATAGTAAGGTCTCTAAATTTTCCACATTTGCATAATTTAAAATGTGTTGCTCTTCCGATGCTTTTGATTTGGTTAGATTAATATGAAGAGTAGAAATGACCATAGTCATGTGAAGATAGGATAAAAATTCAAAGGGACCTTAAAAGCCTAAGATTTCTCTTCAGTGGGTTTATTTTCATATCATCCCATTAGTTAGTTAGGAGGTAGTACGTCATTGCCCCAATAAACTACGCTGCATTTCCTCTTTCTGCATACTGCCCAATACATAGTGTTGGCCTAGGCATAAGAAGATATTAGTGGTCATGATTTAAGCAGATTCCTCATAATTGTTTTCAATTTCACACAGCACAGTTTTTAATAATGACTGATCTTTTCCTTCACATGGAAAGTGAGATTCCTGAGACGGTTGTGGGCATGTTCAAGCTCAGAAACCAGGGAAGGAGTCCAGGAACCTCAGGTCTCTCAGCGTGCATGCTGCCATGTGCAAGGCAGAAGGCAGCTAAAAAGCTGTGGATGCACCTCACTGCGGAGTCCCTGGGGCTGAGCTCTGGAGCCCCAGCAAAGTCCCAACAATTTCATTAGCCAGTCTGTGCGCTTGCCTAGGAAGATGGGATGGCACTGCGCCACAGCATCTGCGCTCGTTTTCCACTGAGTCACTCTGATCTCTCCTAATCTCACCCACCCTTCCCTGTGTCCCTCATTTCAAAATCTGTGGCATGCTAAGAGCACTCCTTGAGAGAAATAAATAGGGATCTGCAAACTAAAAATAATAGATAATATGCTATGCTAATTGTCAGCCTACTCGATCTCCATGGGCCGTGCTCTACAGCTTTTAAATATATGTGTGTGTCTATATATAATTTTTCTTTCCACCATCTGTTCACGTCCACTGAGAGCGTGTCCCCCGGGATGCTCAGCAAACCCTCCCCTGCCAGTGCTGAGATTCTTTCTGTGCCTTTGGCTCCCTAAGCTCCTTTTTGTTGTCGTTCCTCTCCAATGCCCCTGCTCCAGCTCTGTTTCATGGACTAGCATCTCCAACCTCCCCAGGATATGACAAAGATGGCCAGGGTTTTCAGGATTTGCCACTGGCTTAATCTGATAGCTAAGCCAATGAACTGGCCGTGTTGTTGAAAAGAGGATTATTGGGCAGAAAATAAAGCAAAACATGGGCGAAGAGGTAAGAATAAAATCCCAAACAGAATGTTAAAGTCAGAGGTGAAATTGCATTAGCTGAGGAAAAAGGAAACCGGAGCTGGTGAACAGCTCTTCTGGAAAACTTCCCAAGTCCTCATCCCACAGGCTCACAGGGGGGCCGGTTCTTCCTCCACCAACCTCCTGGTGCTCATATCTGTAATAACATCTATCACGCTGACATGTTCTTGGAGTTGGAGCACTCTTTCAGGTGTCTTTCTCCCCCTCATTTTAGCTACCATACCTCATACCCTTGAAAGTTTTCAGGGATAAAATTTTCCAGTTTACAATTGATGTCCCAGAGTCAGTTGTATTAAAGGCAGTGTATTACCTTTAAAAGAAATATTATATATATGATATATACAATGAAATAAATAATCATAACAGGAAGCCATTTGAATATCTTTCTGCTGATTTTATAGACTAACTTCAACAAGGTAATTTATGATAAGCAGACATTTAATAGCTCATGATTATGGAAGCTGGGAAGTCCATGGTCACAGGACTGGTGTTGAGTAAGGGCCTTCTTGTTATATCATGCTATGGTAGAAGATGAAGGAAAAAATGAGATAGGTTTCATTCTCCTTACAACCATCACACATACCATGGGAGTTCATTTCTTCACCCTCTACACTCTTGGGGAATCCAGTCAGATCTCACCAGTGCCATCTCCCCAAACTGCCAATGTTTCAGGGTCTAAGTGCCTGATGCATGCTTTGTGGAGACACTCTGAAAGCTTAACAGGGAACCCTCTCATCCTCATAGTTACAAGAAGAAAATGGAATATGGTACAATACTTCATCTCCAAATTCAGATTTTCACCACACATGCAAATGCAATAATCATGATGTGAAACTAGGGGTCACAGAGAGTCCCAGCTGAAGGTGTTAAGTTCAGATAGGAACACATTTAACATCTCCTAAGTACCCAATAGAGTCATAAGTCTGTAACTGATATAAAAGCCTAGACATGAATAGGCACACATTTTGTTTCTTGGCTCTACAACGGCACCCTCAAGTAATTGAACCAAAGTATGACCTTGCTTTGATTGCTCTTTCATTTGAGTTTCCTATCTGAGCTCTCAAGATTTCTAATTTAGGTAATTGGAGAGAACTTATAGGGCAAGTATTTTATGAAATTATTCTGCATAAGATTTTAAATTATTGGAAACTAATTTATGTCATGAAAGATAACATTTTTAGTAACGTACAAAACTTAGAAAAATGCTAAAGTCTCAAGGATATACAAAGTAAAATAAGACTTTACCCAACCAGCAAAGGTGCCTGCTTGGTTTTTGAGGTGGCTACTATTTCTTATTTATTTTATCAATCTGAGTGTCTGACACAGAGTAAAACACATGTGTTCATGCAATGGTATGTTTCCTAACTATTACTGTGTAAAAAAAAAATCACAGTGTTGGAAGCTTAAACACTTTAACTCACAGCACATGTCATGAACTATGAACATAGACATGGTATACCTGTATCCTTTCCTTCAGGGAGAAACATGGGCATGGACTACTTGTGTTCTCCTCCTCCAGGGTTTCTCACAAGGTTGTTGATAGTACTGACCATCTTCAGGTGTCAAATCAGAATGATTGACAAGTAAAGGTTCTGCTTTTTAAATACTCATATTTATTGGTGGAACTTCAATTTTTTTAGTGAAAATTTTCATTTTTGAACTGACAGTTTTCTTGAGTCCATTCTCATTTCCTCTTCTCAGAAATCTCTTTAAGAAAACCATTAGAATGGTTTTCTTGCACTGAATGGCAAGATAGAATAAGCCAAATGGCAAGATGCAGAATCATAAATAACTCTCCTCAGAGCAGTTACAATCTCTCAGCTCTGAAATATTCTGGTTAGAAGCCAGTTGTGTAAAGAATGAATTTTACTTTATTTCATTAATAGCAGGAGGATGAAAAATTTGGCAGACATGATAGACACTATCTAACAAGGTCTACATTAGGCCCCCAAATTTTCACATCTTCTCTGTGCACAAAAACACACCACAACCTCCCAAGAATGCAAACTAATTTTAGAACTTATTCTAAGTGCAAGACCTTGCCATCAAGGTAGGTTCTGATGGTGATGAGAACAGTTGGCCGAGGAAGTCAGCTGAGACACAGCTCTTCAATCTGCAGCCCTGGGACACTAGGGAAGCAAGTGTTCTCTATCAAGACAGCCTGACCTGGGCAGCAGGCTATGGGATGATGACTGCTGGCATTACAGTTTCCAGAATGTGGAGATGGTTGTTGAGAAAGAGACCAGAGTAATTTTGAAATGGAGCTAGACAAATGTTGAGTGTTCTTTAATTCTGTTTCCAGGCCAGGGCATGTCTTTCTGTGGTCTTGGCTCTACTGTCTCTGTGTTGTGTTATCCTATGTCTCCTAATTTTTCCAGTCAAGATGGCCATGTGATACACTGTAGCCATTTTCTCAGTCTATATCATGCAAGAAGTCCAGCTGAGAGTCCTCTATCTTGTGTTCTCCTCTGCCCTGACTTTTTTTCTTCAAACTATTTTTATTAGTGTTTGTATGGAATAATTTTCTTGCAGGTCTGAAATGGCATAGTCCATGTAGCTGGGGAAACCCTTTTCTACTTTGGGTTCTACTGAGAGAGTTTAGGGACAATGCCATACAGGTTCCAACAGGACTGGTTTTGTGGCAGGGTGCTCAGATGTCTTAACTTTATGAATTTTTTAACAAGTCTAGGTTCACACTCAACACCCAGTTATCACCAAAGATGCCCCCCTAACCCATTTTTTCGATCACACCTAGAAATTATTTATCAGTTTTTTCTTTGCCTAAATGAAGAGGCTTAGAGCACCCATGATGATCAGTCTAGGTAACTTTTTCTTTAATAATTAATCCCCAAGTTTATTATCTCTTGCACACACCTTAAGTGGCAAGCAGAGACTAGGAGGCACCCTGAACAGTGTGCTTTAAGAGTTAATCAGGTAAATCACACATTACCAGTATGATTGACATATAAAATTTCCTAAGCTTTATCTACTTGATAAGACTCTTTTCCCTCTAATTTTAGAAAATATTTTCCTTACTTCTTTTGAGACTTCATTGTTAGTATTTTCTTTTTTTAAATAGGTTTTTTAAATTTTATAATTTAATTTTACATATCAGCCATGGATTCACTTGTCGTTCCCCCCCCCCCCCGCCCCCCGCCTTCCCCCCAGCCCATCTCCTCCTGGGGATTGATACTTGTTAGTATTTTCAAAGTTCAAACTTCTACTAAGAGCTTGATTGATAAGACTTAGACATTTTGTATTATTACATTCCAGACCTTTCTAGCCTCTGACTGTAGCAGGTATCGAATCTTCTAGCATTAAGAAAGGTAGCCAGTAGGGATGAATCTTCAAGGTCAGTATAATCTTGATTTCTCCATGTCTTATAACTCAAATGTGTTGTCTTCAGCAACAGTGTCTTACCATCAAGTTCTGAAGGTAACTAATACCAATGGAAATAGCCTGTTTTGGGGTTATTTATTGGGCTATTACTTGGGGGCTGTCTATTGACCTCATTGACCAACAATTCAAAAAGAGATAACCCATACCGGCCACTTTGGTTTTTATTTATAATATCTGGGGAGAAGTTATCTTTACAGGGTAACTCCATTTTAATCCCTTTATCTATCTATGTATTTATATTTTAGGAATCTTCTCTAGTAGTAGGTTTACATACAGAACTTTGTTTTTTCTCCTTTCTTCCTTCCTTCCTTCCTTCCTTCCTTTCTTCCTTCCTTCCTTCCTTCCCTTCTTTCTTTCTTTCTTTCTTTCTTTCTTTCTTTCTTTCTTTCTTTCTTTCTTTCCTTCCTTTTTCCAGAGAGGGTTTCTCTGTGAGGCAGTTCTGGCTGTCCTGGAACTCACTCTGTAGACCAGGCTGGCCTGGAACTCACAGAGATTACCCTGACTCTGCCTCCAGAGTACTCGGACTAAAGGCGTGCATATGGTACTTTCAAAAGTCTTAGTTTTAGTTATTTTTCACAGTAGCACTCTCTCCTCTACCTTACCCTCTCAGGCTTACACCACTTAACTCTTCCTGTTGCATAATTCCCTTTTCTCCTGTATTCCACTTGCTTTCCATACCCATTTACTGGACCTCCTTCATGACTCCTTACTGGTTTCCTAACTTCTATGGATATTCTGACTTAAACACACATATTTAAATATTCAGAGCTAGCAACTGTAGATGAATTTCTAAGTGGTCTTATTAGATAAAGAACATGGAGCCAAATATAGGGTGAAAGCCTTAAAGATCAAGGAAATAGTGAGAGTCACCAACCACCTTACCTTACCAGCTCTGTAGCTTCCAAAACACCACCACTTTCTGTCCACCCAGGCTTTCATTGCCCTGCTGTTCTGGATTTTCATTAGCTCTTAGCCCAGCTACCCCACTTCCCTGTTACTGCCTGTCTGTACAGACCTCCAGGTCTCTATGGTTGGTATTAGGATTAAAGGCATGTGTCACCACACTTGGCTCTGTTCCCTAGTGTGACCTTGAACACACATAGACCTTGCCTGCCAAGTGATCAGATTAAGGGCGATTACTACCACTGCCTGACTTTTGTGTTTACTTAAAACAGATTGGTATTTCCTCTTATCTCTAGGCAAACTTTATTTATTTATATACAAATAAAATATCACCATATTTCAGCACAAATAAAATATCACCACAAGCATCCACATATGAATATAGAGTGTTTGTCTTTCTGGTTTGGATTACCTCTCTTGGAATGATTATTTCCAGCTCCATTCATTTACCTGTAAGTTTTATAATTTGCATTTATTTTTTTATAAGTTTTATCATTTAAAAAAATTGAAAATAAGTAAAACACCACACACTCAAATTAACCAAACCCCGATTCTATACAACCCAATGAAGTTCCATATAGTTACAATTGGAATTCATTTTTATTTAAGGCTGAAGAACCTTCCATTGTACATATGAACCATATTTTAATTATTTATATGTTGATGTACATCTAGGCTGTTTTTATTTCCTGCCTATTTTGAATAGAGCAGTAATACACATGGTTGAAAGAAGTATTTATATAGCAGGATATAGAGTCTTTTGAGTTACATTGCATAATCTACTGAATCCATTTAGTGTTGCTCATATATATGTGTATTTAGGACTTAGCCCTTAGAATCAAATAATGTGTCATGGGCCTTGTGCCCGGAGAAAACTGATTTCCCTCTTTCAGCAGTCATTGCCTGCTTATAGTTCTTCATCTAGGAGTGAGGCCTTGTGAGTATCTGTTCAGAGACCTACAAATAGTCAGCAGGCAGGAAATAAAAGACTGTTGAGTATTCAGCTCTAAATGGGTTATCAATATCACATCTTACCTCCTCAAGGATAAGAGGTCATTGCTAAAGAGGGGGCAGAAAATTTGTAAGAGCTAGAGAGTATGGATGTCTGTAGCTAAACACTATTTGTATATGACAGGGCAGTTGTACAATACATATGAACTCACAGTGGCTGGAACTGTATGCACCAGGCCTGTGCAAAATCAAGCCAGCCAAAATCCCATCACAGGTGGGAGAGGTGGTTATTAAACCCAACTCTTTTCTGAGGAGCTAAGGATCTGTTAGTAGTTGATGATGGGTGAGGACTCTGAGAATCAACCCATACTCCAGTAAATTATTCTACATACAGATAGTGTGAAATGGAATCAGTGGATATAAGAAAGAGAGAGGGAAAGAGAGAGCATTCCCATGTGAAGTTGGGAGTGAAAGGTGGTGGGCAGGAATAGGGGTGAAATTGGAGAGGAGGAGATGGGTGCTGGATTTGATCCAAATATATATACATTTATGAATATTGCATAAAAATTCACAAAACTCATTAATGCTAAGATACAAGGATTATGAGGAGCCATTTTTGTATAGGCAGTCCATCATTAATGCTAAAAACTTTTCTTCTTATTCAGTAATATAACTTGACAATCATCCTACATAAGCATGGATAGATATACCTCTTTAATAAATTTTTTCTCTTAGTATTTTTATCCTCTGTCAAATTTTTCTGTATTTAATGATTTTTGCTAATGTTACTCTACTGAAAAAATGTACAGTATGAAAGGGAAAATATATGAAGTCTAATGATTTGTTCAGTTTTATGTTTTTATATTATGTGGCTGAGGACTAGGGCTATAGCTCAGTTGGTAGAGTGCTTACCTAGCATGCCCAAAGCCCAGGGTTCAATTTCCAGTGCCACATAAAGTAGGAGTACACACCTGTACTCCCAACACATGGAAGGTGGAGCCAGGAGGATTTTTATTGCATAAAAATTCAGAAGTTCAAGGTCATCCTCAGCTACACAGGGAGTTTGAGGCCAGCTTAGGTTGCACAGATTTTCTTTTTAATTAATTGAACAAATTGTACCAAACACTTTATTAATACTTAAAAAATGATTCTAAAGAACTTATTCAAATTAAAGATCTACTTGAAAGTAACAAGGCTTTTGTTTCTTTTTACTTAATGTGTCTTTTCAACCAATGTTCTCAGAAGCTCTGCAGGGTAGAAACACTCTTAGTAATGTTCTCAGTTTAATGTTTAGCAGCTTACTAAAGAGTAATTGTATGAATACAGTGAACTCAGATCTGAAGTGATAAGAATTGCAATGATCTAAAAGAACTAGTTAGTAATGTTATTTTAAATGTAGACAGAGCATCATTCAAGAGGTGCAGAAATTTCTCTGTATCAGTCATTGAGTTAAATTACATTGGAACTGTGACAGGCCATGGGAAGAGACATTGTCCTTCAAACACATTACTTACTGATTGTATGCAGAAGTCTGTTTCTTTAGACTTTAGACTTTTTTCCCTTGGTTAAATTGCACTGTATTTTGTTGTTATTAGTCTGTAGTTTTAAGAGAGAGAGAGAGAGAGAGAGAGAGAGAGAGAGAGAGAGAGAGAGAGAGAGAGAGAGAGGGAGAGGGAGAGAGAGAGAGAGAGAGAGAGAGAGAGAGAGAGAGAGAGAGAGAGAGAGAGAGAGAGAGAGAGAGAGAGAACTAGTGTGGCACACATTTGTGTTGTATGCATATGTGTGTACATATGTATTAGCTTGTGAGTGCATGTAAAGGCCACAGGAGGGCACCAGGTATCCTCCTCTTTATTCCTTTGAGTCAGGGTTTCTCTCTGAACCCAGAGCCTGTGTCTTTGTGTTTGTTTGTTTGATTTGTTATTGTTGTTGGGCTAACCTCCAGTAAGCATCATTGTTCCTCTGGTTCTACCCATCTCATTGCTGAGGTTCTGGGTATGTATAGGACCACACCTATAGCATGTTACATGGTTGTTGGGATCTAAACTCTGGTCCCCATGTTTGCATGGCCAGTGATTTTACTTGCTGAGCCATATCTGATTTTTAATGCTCTATAACACTGTTTTGGTTTTAATTTTTCTAGTGCTGGTGATTGAACCTAGGACCTCACAGATGCTAGGCAAGAGCTCCAGCTGAGCTCCAGCTCCAGCCCCAGGCCCTACAACTTTGCTTGGTCACACTTTCCACATGCCTTACTGCTGATAGGAGGAAAGAAGACGGCATCAAACAGTTTACTTCATGACCTTCATGACTACCTTTCTGGATCCAGAAAAAAAATACATTTACGTTTATCAGGAATAGGCATCTTATTAAATTCTCAAATATTGTATTTCCTTTACATGAAGATACGTTAGAAAAGTCTAAGCAGGTCACTAATGTATCAAAATATCATGTTAACACTGTCATTTATTGCTGTAGGATTGTTCTACCCTCTCACAAATTTCCACAAAAATTTTCACATTCATGGAACTTTATGTTGATAACAAAACAACATTAGAAGCTTTCTCACAAAAATGACTTGATATATTTCCACATACAAGACTAAAACTGACTTGTGACACATTACAATCCAGTAAAGGAAGATTTTCCTAATAAAACTTTGGCCTAAGTTATAATATCACCAGTGATAATTTTTTTTCATTCTAAAGCTAATTAAGACATTAGATATTTTCAGATGAAACTGTGATTTGGACACTGTGCTCTGTGGCTCATCATCTTGTACAAATCACAAATAGGGTGAGGTGAATGTAACACCTTTTTTTTTTTTTTACTGATCTATTTCTGAGAATGCTTTGCTGATTTCTCAAAATTTCTGAGCACAGACAATTTTCTTAGTGCAATGTTTATCTTTAGAATTTTTATTTGCATTTATTTATCTAGTTGCTTATCTTTTGATTTATATTTATGTGTAGGTTTGCTCATATGAGGGCCATGAAAGGCATGTTGAGATCAAGACAACACCCCTTTCACCATGTAGGTCCCATGAAATTAGACTCAGATCATCACACTTGGTGACAAGCACCTGTACCAATTAAGGCAACTCTTCAGCCCAAAATGTTCTTGATTATATTTATCTGAATTTTTAAATCATGCAATGTGTACTGGCATGGTGTTGAATAAATTTTGTAATCATTTAAACTTCCCACAGCAGGCTTCAAGTATAGTAAAAAGCTTGTTATAAAAATTCTTTTTTTTTTTTTTTTTTTTTTTGGTTTTCCCAGACAGAGTTTCTCTGTGTAGCTTTGCGCCTTTCCTGGAACTCGCTTTGGAGACCAGGCTGGCCTCAAACTCACAGAGATCCGCCTGCCTCTGCCTCCTGAGTGCTGGGATTAAAGGCATGCGCCACCTCCGCCTGGCATAAAAATTCTTTTTATAGAGGATAATTTTTATAGAGGATAGGAATTTTAAAATTTTTCACACTTCAGATTTTGAAAGATTTATTCTTATTTTTCTTTATATGTAAGTGTATGTCTATGTGAGTTTATGCCACATGAGTACAATACCCACAGAGGCCAGAAGTGGGCATTAGATCCCCTAGAGCGGAAGTTACAGGCTGTTGTGAGCAGCTACTTTATTTAAAAAAAATAAAAATAAAAATAAAAAACTAGGTGAGCATTGGTGCGCTTGAATCCCAATTGGATCCTGTTGTACATCAGTGAATCTTTTGCCTTCTTTGATGGTCTCAATTTCTGTGTGTAGTATTGGTAAGAGCTTTTAAATATGCTGTCTGGTGCTTAATAAAAGCTCACTTTAAGAGTCATTACTAACAGTAATAAACCTTGTCAAATAATTTTCATACTTCTCTCACTGATTAGTTTCTCTATAACTTATAATTTTACATTCCAGTGTTGAAAAATGAAACTTTAAAATGTGCACGTTGACTAGCAGTGAGGGTGACTTTTTATGCTCTGTTGGACACTGAAATTAAGTCTCAGTAGTTGTTTCTGTGTCATTATGGCTATGGTCATAGTTTGCAAAGAATTTGGAGACCACAAAATACCACAAAGAGCAAGGATGAGAGTAGGCAGCAGAAATGAATTCCTACAATTGTGAAGGTTCAAAGTCTACAATGAAGCCTTTGGGGAACTGCATTCCTTCAAGGAAAGTAGCTGCCTCAGGGTACCTTTCAAATCCTCCTAATACCTTGGCTTAGGCAAGCATCAATTCTTTTCTTGTGAGATATTCCTATACAGGCATGTTCCTGTGCTCAGATTTCCCCATCCTATAATGGCACCAATCACCTCAGATCAATGGTCCCTAGGTGCAATACAACCTTATCTTAACTAGAATATTTCTATATGGAAAGACCCTATTGCCACTGCCCCTGGCTTTTAGCAGTGGGGATTTTGATAGTCTTTTGCTTTGTGGAATACCATGCAGCTAAAAGTATTTAAATCTATTGTATCACTGTCTTGTTAAAATTACTAGGAACCAGAAAACATATGTATTAATTTTTATTTTATGCCAGCACTTTGAGCTCATCATTCCACTTAATCTTCTCAGTGACTCAATGGGTAAGAACTAAGATTATGAGGCCAGCTCTCTATATGGTGGTATTTTATTTGTACTGAAATGTGATTTTAATTGTATGCTAATAAATAAAGTTGCCCGGGGGTCAGAGCTATTAGAGCCATAGCAAGAGCATGGCAGTGGTGGTGCACGCCTTTAATCCCAGCACTTGATAGACAGAGCTAGGTAGATCTCTGTGTGTTCAAGAATACAGCCAGCATTGGAGACACACGCTTTTAATCTCAATCCCAACCATAGAAGACCTGGAAGTCTCTACAGACAGGCAGTGACGAGGCAGTCATGTGTTTGGGTTTACAACCAATGAGAAGGCAGAACAGAAAGACTATATAAAGACAAACACACAGGAAGTAGGTCTCTTTCGGAGAGGTCTCTTGGCTTAAGAGGCTAGCTGCAGGGTAAGGCTCTTAGCTCTGATCTCTTGGCTTTCTTCTTTGCATTGGTTCTGTGTTTCTTATTTAATAAGATGGTTGGTTACATCTACATCTCTGGGTGAGAAGATGGAGCCATAGTGTTTCATTATGTTCTAATGATGATTTTCATGCAAACATTAAATATTTTGCAAGTACTATAAACCAGAATAGGTTCTTACTTCAATTTCAGAAAGCTGTTTAACTTTCACTATCCCTATCTAAAATAGGTCAGAATTTTTTTTTCCCTAAGTGTGGAATAGTGAATATTTGCTACTTTCTAGCCCCATAATCTCAGATGCAATGATGGCAGCATTAGGTGGATTCAGAGTGGTGTGTGTGTGTGTGTGTGTGTGTGTGTGTGTGTGTGTGTGTGTGCTGGAGACATAGCTCAATAGTTAGGAGCACTGGCTGCTCTTTCAGAGGACCTGGGTCTGATTCCAGCCAGCACATGGTGGCTCACAACCATCTGCAATGCCAGTTCCTGGGGATCCAGTGCCTTCTTCTGACATCCTTTGGGCACTAGGCATGCGCATAGTACACTCACATAGATGCAGGTGAAACATTCATGTGCTTAAAAGTAAAAATAAATAAATTAAAAAAAACTGGACCCTAGCCAAACGAATGGAAACACATGAACTATGAATCAATGGCTGAGGGGCCTCCAACTGGATCAGGCCCTCTGAATGGGTGAAACAGTTGATTGGCTTGATCTGTTTGGGAGGCATCCAGGCAGTGGGACCGGGTCCTGTGCTCATTGCATGAGTTGGCTGTTTGAAACCTGGGGCCTATGCAGGATCGCTTAGCTTGGCCTGGGAGGAGGGGACTGGAACTTCCTGGACTGAGTCTACCAGGTTGAACTCAGTCCTCCGGAGAGGCTTTGCCCTGGAGGAGGTGGGAATGGGGGCGTGGGCTGGGAGGAAGGAAGGGGGGTGGGAGGGGGGAGAACAAGGGAATCTGTGGCTGATATGTAGAACTGAATTGTATTGTAAAATAAATAAATAAATAAATAAATAAATAAATAAATAAATAAATAAATAAATAAATAAATAAATAAATAACTGGACCCAGTGGATTTTTTTAAAGCACATGAAGTTGGGAGGAAAAGGTAGTGGAGAGTGGGGAGAGGAATTAGAAGGAAGGGAATGGAGGGCAGAGTTGATAAAAGCACATACATGTGTATGAAATTCGCAGACAATAAAAACCATAAATGATGAGTACGACTGCCTTCCAAGAAAATGCTCTTTACAACAGAAGGAAATGGTTCAGATTTGTCCCACAGGGCTTAAACTGTTTATTAATTTCTGGTCCAAAAAAACCATTATAATTTCACTTCAAATAAGTTTCCTGAGACCTTACTTGCATGATATACAGATAGATCCCAGATAGCTGTTTCTTTGGATAATACTCTAGGATTCTTTGTAGAGGGAACACTGTTCCTTCAAGAATAAATATTTTTTTCCACTCCAACTTTTACAAGAGTTTTGTTGTTGTTTTGGTGTTTTTGTTGTTGTTGTTATTGTTATTGTTGAATATTTGAGACAGGAGCTATAGTCCAGTCTAGCCTCTAATTCCCCATGGAGCTGAGGATAACTTTGGACTTCTGATCTTCCCATCTTCACTGCTGAGTGCTGAGATGATGGGAATGTAACACCAAGCCTGGTTCATGCAGTACTAGGGATCAGGGCCAGGGCTGCCTGCATACTGGGCAAGTATTCTACTAACTTAGCCTCATCCCCAGCCCAAAAATTCAATGTTTTTGTTAAATGTCTTTATCACCCCAGAAAGCAAATGCAATCCAAAACAAACATAGACTCATCCTATAAAATGCTCACTTTCAACACATCCATATCAGCGTGTCCTGCAATTGGAAGTTTGATGAGCAGATGAATTCTATTGGCTTCCTTTGCTATATCCTGTTTTCAATAAATTTGATACAAAACATACCAGTAACATTCCTGAAAATGAACATGTGTGTTGACTAAGCATTTCAAAAATGGAGAATGCACCTCATGAAAGGACGTTGGAAATGACCTGTAGGCACTTGATATGTGTCAGCAGATTAAGGGTAGAGCTTATGACAGGTGTTTGTTCTGGGTTTTGTAGTCAAGGGGTGTGGATAATTCCGTGACTACTAATTCCATGACTGCTTCTACTCTGTAGAAGATGGAGGTAGAGATGGGCTAGGCTGTAATTGACAGAAGGAATGCTGTAGCTCTTATCGTCAAGGATAAGCAATATTTGGTTATTATTTTTGTGTGGCTTGGACCATCTTCATATTTTGCCAATTTTTATACATGACTATATATGGTACTTCTCTTTTGTCTAGACACATCAATGTTATGGGGCAGTCTTGTCTAGTACTGATTGTTAACAGTAGTCACCAAGAACTTGCTGTGAGCTGTAAGGCAGACTGGGTATGTATTATCATACATGAAGCTACTTCATTGCAGAAAGGTGGAACTTTATGAAGTTACAGCAACAGAGGCCAGAGTTCTTTCTCAACAAACACATATAATGTATAATGTTGAATGGCTGCCCACATTACTCAACTTGAGATGTCCCTATAAATTTCTACTTCATATATAAAAAAATCTGTTTTGTGGTTCATATTTTTAAAACTTTAGGTTGCCAAAGGTAAATAAGCTTGAACTTCATGTCTAACATAGTGCCTTGATAGAACAGACTTTCCATATTCTGTTGTGAAATGAACTAAATGTAGTTGTAGAGATTTTTACCCACAAATACTGATGACTGAACGATACTCAAAATGGACAGAAGCCACATGGCATTTACGCTTCTGTATTATAGTCAGGTGCCTCTAACAGATCTTCTAGACCTCAGATTGCAGAGCCTCTTTTAGTTCAGTGAGAGCTCACATGTTTCAATCTGTTGATTTATTCTTTCCAACAGTAATGCCACATCTGAAACAAAATATAATAACTCACAATTAGAACAGGCTAACTCTCAAATATGGGATTGCTTGGAAAAATGTGTATATACACCAAAGGAAAAAGCTAAAAATCTGTAAATTATTCTGATAATCATAAATCAGATATGTGTGCTTGGAGAATTAGAGAGTTGTTGGGTCATTCCATTCTTGTTATCCTTTCCAAGTCTGAACCTTGGAAACTATAGATTCATATTATAAGGACCTAAAGAGTAATTCTCTGGGCTTGAAATACAGTAAAGGAAACACACAGGTCAAATAAAAAGTAAATATCAGGTGCTTAAAATGTCTCTTGAAATCCTATAAATTCCTTGACTTATAGTTTGCAGTGAAGCACACTGTTCCTTTTCAACAATTCCTAAAATGTCATCTTTCTCACAACAACATCAGTCTGATGAAGAAAATGAAACAAAACTTGTTTCTGAAAGTGTCATTCGTTAACACTTCAAGCACAAAGTTGTAAAAATGTATTTCCTTATATAAGAAGAGAACATGGAATAATTTAAACAAGTTTTCTGGAAAAAGTACGTCTAGAAAGTCCATTGCATGTATCTTTCTGGGGTCTTTCAGTTCTAACTCACTGGTTCTCTAATGCTTCCTTAGGAAACTGTTGCTCGGAGGGAGGCTATACAAGTAGAAAGGCGGTTACTGATTTAATTGGGTCTTTTGGGGTTTGTGGTTTAATAGTGATGTTGTCACGTGTGAAGAAGAATGCGTTTTATCGCTGTTTTCAAGTGATTAAAGGTAAAGGTGTTACCACAGTGAAGACTGGTAATTTCCCACTGGCTACAGTAGTGTGTATACTTGAAGGGTTTTCATTGTGGAACTAGGTTTTCTGTGTTTAAATATGAATAGGATGAAAGAGAAGTGACCAAAAATATTTACCCAAAATACAAGAAATCATAAATTCTTCTGGAGTGTAGGACAGTAAAGTTAATGCACCATGAAGCCATATTTCAATAAGAAAGTTCATTATTAGGCTATATAAATTGCTTCTGGTGGGTATACGTGGAAAATCAAAATTCTAACAGCAATATTTATGTTGTTAGGTGCAATAGTACTTGAGAAGAATGAGAAGCCAAGAAAATTTAAAAGATTATAAAGATAAAAAAAAACAATACAGGAAGTTATTACTGGTAAAATGATACTTTAAAAATAAATTTATTTTTTATTAGTTCTTTGAAAGTGTTTCATACAATGTATTTTGGTTATATTCACCTTACTACTCCAACTCCTCCCAGATCTATCCACCCAATTGTCTAAACACCCAAT
Organism: Peromyscus eremicus; assembly: GCF_949786415.1. Lineage (NCBI taxonomy): Eukaryota > Metazoa > Chordata > Mammalia > Rodentia > Cricetidae > Peromyscus > Peromyscus eremicus. The sequence continues at coordinate 49,620,891 of NC_081420.1, read as the reverse complement.
TTTTAGTACTCCTTATTTAAAAAAAGTTAAATTCAAATTGCATTATCCATATACTTTCAGGTGTGGCCATGTACTGGAGCATGGTTAACTTACCAGGGTGCCACACCCTTAGAGACCTGAAGGCTAATTGACAGTGTTCATAAAGTCTACTACAGTGGACATACATGGCATAAGCCTCCCACTTACTCACCTCACACTCAGTAACTCACCCAGAGCAACTTTGTTCATGACAGAAGCCCTGTGTGGATAACCTGGCCATATTTTTACTATATCTTTTCTATGTTTAGACATATCTGAATACATAAGCTCAATTTATCTTTCAGTTACTGTAACAAAATACACTAGATAATCAATGTTTGGTTTACATCGTTGGGGGTTTCTGTCCATGATCCTTTGACTTTGCTGCTTTGGAGACTGTGGTGAAACAGTCCATTGTGTCAGGAATACAGAACAGAGGAAGCACCTGACTTTATGACAACCAAGAAGTAGAGAAAGAGGAAGGTCTGGTTTCCAAATATCCCCTTCAATGGCATGCCTTCGATCACCTGAGATCCTCCCACCTCCAAAAATAGTGCTACCTTCCAACCATGCCATAGTCTAGGAGTCAAGTCTGCAACATCTGAGCCTTTCAAGAACAGTTTGGTATTCAGATCATGCCCTGAACCACCGTGGTTGATCAATTTCCACTATGATACATTGTGTGAAATACAGGCTTTAAACAACATAGTAAGTTACAATAAATGCTATCAAACTCATCTTATTTCATCAGAGAAGGAACCTTTGAAAGTCTTTGTCTCTGAGAAAACTTTGTAAATGAAAGTTGTGATGCTCTGGACTAGAGGGATGACTCATGGGATAAAAAGCTTATCACTAGTGCTGACCTCCAGAGACTGATTACCAGGACCCACAGGATGGAAGGAGAGAACCAACTTCTTGCAAATTGTCCTCTGATATCCACATGTCGGCTATGACATGCACCCCACCACACACAAAGTACATAAGTATAATAAAGATAATGAGAATACCAGACTTCGGGTTGTTTTTAATGTAATAATGGCATCAGACATCAGGTAATTTTTATCTAAACTGTAACTTTTTACTATTACATGTCCAGAAAGACACATACTGTTAGGAAGGAGTGGTGAACTACAGCAAAAATATAGTTAATTCAGAACATAGGATATGTGGGCTTTGGAAATCTTTTCTCTGCCTCCAGTTGGCTGTGATCATGGCTACCTCTGTAGGCTTTAGAAAGGGTTTGAGTTGGATCTGGTTATGCCTTAAGCATATTTCTAGGCCAAGAAGGTTGTCACATGTTTGGTTTTCATTTTCTCA